>NW_027281556.1:0-220255 GCF_046629955.1 Centroberyx affinis | reverse complement strand
GGAGAGGAGCGAAAGGATGACAGCGGCTCATTGAAATCCAAGGGATATATATTTGTCTTTTGTCTTAGGGCTTAGAAAGTACAACACCCACTCGCTAGCTGTATTTTTACAACTGTAGAGTCGGCTTGATCTGTTTTATTTTT
The DNA here is from genome assembly GCF_046629955.1 of Centroberyx affinis. Taxonomy (NCBI): domain Eukaryota; kingdom Metazoa; phylum Chordata; class Actinopteri; order Beryciformes; family Berycidae; genus Centroberyx; species Centroberyx affinis. The sequence continues at coordinate 220,112 of NW_027281556.1, read as the reverse complement.
ATTTTTTTTCAATTATATGCTGTTTCTCCACCATGTGCTGCGCTGTTAGATGCTGGACAGCAGGGACGTTTTTTTTCTTCCGTGCATTAAATAATTATCACAGCTGAAGGATGTGCGCGTTTCTTTTCTTCACCCATCGCTACATCCCCACACGGGATTCTCTGATGGCTGTTATCATGGATGATGCCGGAGTGAGATGGCATTATCTCTACTTGCTGGGGTTTTTGATGGACACAGTGTATGGTACGTTGCAGCTGGAGCTCAATTAAAATGCACATCAAAGTGGGCTAGATGTTCACATGGGATAATGTGAGGATGCTTCTGCAGATTGGTGGCGATTTGAAAATGCAATAACTGAAAAAATCTATTTTTGACAGTTACAGCCTGGTTTGACCGCTTTCTTAGCTGTTTCTATGGGAGGCATGGAGGTCATGATACTACTGCAGCATTGTATACCCTGTATTCAATAGGCTGATACAAGGGTAGCATGATAAATGCCTACAGTACACTATCCCTGCCCCAAGAGCAGCATGATTCTGTATACAATTGGCTGTTACTAAAGGTAGAATGTGAAATGCCTACAGAACACTGTTTCTGCCCCAACAGCAGCATTACTCTGTATACAGTAGACTGATACTAGGGTATCATACACCTGCAGTACACTATTCCTGCCCCAAGAGCAGCATTAGTATGTATACAGTAAGAGCAGCCTTACTGGGTTAGCAATATATGCCCATTAAGTAACTACTCTACAGCGCACTGAGCAATAAACTGACATTATTGACTCCCATACCAGTCTATCACGCATGTTAATTAGCGAATGGCTAAAACATTTTCTGGCAAGCTTGCCTTTTGCCTTGCTAGCTTTGCCTTGCAAGCTATCATTTTTACTAGCTTGTTTGACTGGCTTAAAATGTTGATTCCACAATTATTCTAGTCAGATAAATCAACAAATGATGTTAGCAAGCAGATAAGAGAAAGTGAAATCCTTAAAATGTAAGATAGCTCACATTTGCAGTGCTTACATCACTGCTCATTATTTGGGTTAGCTGTTAGCTAACATTTACTAAATTAAGGCTCACTCACTTGGCAGAATGAACTAGGCCTACTATTCATTGTATTTGGTCATCTCCCTAGACCAATCATAATTCTTTCTGCCCTCAGGAAACTTTTGCGTAAGTAAAACTCCTGTGAGCGTACAAATGCTCAACTTTTTTTTTTTACACTGATCATAATTTCTGTAGAGAGTGGCAAAGAAATGTATGGCTGAATACAGAACAAGGACGTGCTTTGTTTAGATGAGTGCTGTTTGGACTATATGGACTTTTGCCAGGGTAACACTGTTGAAATAATTGTATTATTGTTAAATAACAAAAAAGGGTGAAATTAACCAAAGCTAATGAGAATAACAGCAATGAATAATGACTACAAAATAGTAAACAATGCAAAATCACCCAGAAAATAGTAAAGGTTTCATTAAAACAATGGCATCGGGCAAGTTTTTGCCAACTAAAGTCAGTTTTTAAGAAATTTGAAAAGCAGACGGTGACTCTGTGAATCTTGGGGCCTCGGGCAAATCACCCCATCGCCCTGGGGCCCCGATTGCAAAGAGCCAGTCACCTTTGCAGTCGGGGCCCCCAGGCTATGAAATATTTGCACTCCATCTCAGTTGTGAAAACTATGAACAAAAAGTGGGCAAATGAGGTGGCCAAACCTAGACATAGACTTAGACACACCAAAAATGACACAATTGACTGTGTCCATGCTTTTCATGATTTACTGATATATGACTTTGCAGGTGTGCAGAGTGAGGGACAATATTGCAGCATTTCAACTAGGTTTTCTTCATGCTGTCCAGAAGGAGTGAATATGAATGAAGAAGTTGTAAGGAAACATCATGAATTCAAACTCAAAAACTTGCGTTTCTTATCATGTTGCCTGAGCCTGCCTGTCCGTTCATGAAAGCTTTTCCATTTGCTGTTCTAAACACCTGGTGTCTGGTAGCTCTTTCCCAGGAAAAATCGTTTCACGTTTCCAGTTTGTTTGGAATAAGTAGAAGAAGAACTGGGTAGTTAGCATGAGCAGTGATAGCCACCATGGCTGAACAGACAGAGAAAAGAGAAACTCAAACTTCATCAACAGAAAATCCAAGGAGAGAAAGACGTCACAGTACTGGACCCACTGTTTGATTGACAGGTGATCTGTGGGAAGAGCAGTGCAGAAACACCACAGCAACGAGCGCTGAGCACCAGAGATGGAGACTAAATTCATGGAGCGTGAGGATTACCATTTTAAGTGATCTGCATATTGGCCACAAGGATTCATGGATGATTCATTCACCAGGCTTCATTCATCAGGACTGGGATAAAAGGCAATTCACTATAACTCAGTAACGTCATCTCATTCATTTCAAGGGTTTTTTAGATTGCTTTGTCTCGATTAAATTAAAAAGACAATTTACTCGAGTTTACACTGCAATTTAATGAATGGTATTAATGCCCAGGGTCCAGGAAGCTTACATCTTTGAAGACAAGTTTTGACAATGTGGGGAGTGCAATAGCGGCCAGACCCACCCAACACACACTAATGCAAATCCAATGCTGGTAAAGATGAAAATTAGTCATTAGGAATTTTTACGGTTCAGCAAATTATATTATTATATGATATCCTATTTGGGGTTTCACAGTTCATTATCTCAATTAAATAATATAATGGTTCCAAACTAGCGCTAGTGTTGCACTGCTTCTGATTGGCTTTGCTGGCTACAGGCTAGTGTTGCATTACTTCTGATTGGTGGAGCTGACTACAGGCTAGTGTTACATCACTTCTGATTGGTGGAGCTCATTACAGGCTAGTGTTTCATTACTTCTCATTGGCTTAACTGGCTACAGGCTAGTGTTACATCACTTCTGACTGACTTAGCTGGCTACTGGATAGTGTTACGTTACTTCTGACTGACTTAGCTGGCTACTGGATAGTGTTACATTACTTCTGATTGGTGGAACTGACTATAGGCTACTGTTACATTACCTCTCATTGGCTTAACTGGCTACAGGCTAGTGTTACATCAGGTCTGATTGGTAGAGCTGACAGACTAGTGCTACATTACTTCTGATTGGTGGAGCCGACAGACTAGTGCTACATCACTTCATATTGGTAGAGCTGCCAGTGTTACATCACTTCTGATTGGTGGAGATGACAGACTAGTGCTACATTACTTCTGATGGGTGGAGCTGCCAGCGCTACATCACTTCTGATTGGTGGCGATGACAGACTAGTGCTACATCACTTCTTATTGGTAGAGCTGCCAGAGCTACATCACTTCTGATTGGTGCAGCTGACTACAGGCTCTTCAATCACATACCCCGAAATGCAATTAACGTGACAGGGAGAGACTGCAGCACACTGGCAGCCAGAACACGGAAATTGTGACAGAAATCGGCTTCAGGCTGCAGTGTAAGACTGAACAACAGAGGCTGCATCTAATCTAACATCTTCAAAAAATTGGCAACCACTATTTTGACGAGTAAGAAGACGCTTGCCCTTCAGAAATGCCTTTGGATAAGCTAACAGGTAGTGTATCTGTGAGACTCACCTGTGCAGTCTAATAACTGTGTTTAATTGTTTCCCCGCCACCTCTCTGAGCTGCTCTCTGAGTGTCAAGCATAACGACTCTGACTCCACCACAGTGAACACTCTGTCAAGGCAGTGAAGCCATTTTTTTTTCCCCCCCTCCTCTAATTACACCAGAAATAGAACATGATGGTGTAAAAATCTGCAGCTGCTTTCCTCTCCTTACTCCTCTTCTTATTCCTTCCCCTCTGAAGCGCTTGCATTGTGGGAAATGCAAAAAACACATCTTTTGATATGAACATTCCTATATATATATTGAAACAGATGAGTCAGTAACATGTCTACGCGCTAGAAAAGAACTTCGTCACAAATGTCAACGCTAGTTCGCCTCTCAGATGTAATTGTAATTGTAATCTGCGTGGCCCTTCTTGATGAACCTGTTGGTGTAAATCCCCTTCAGAAATAAATTTGACTCGACTCCTTTGCGACTCTCCCCCTCTCTCCCCCTCCCTCCTCTTTCGCTCTCTCCTCCTCTCTCCCACACACAGAAAAAAAAAAAAAAAAAAAAAAAAAAACACACTCCGGCTGCCTCAATGTCACGGCGGCAAGGCAAAGACAATTAAGGTGTATAAATATGTAAATATGGTCACGGCAGCTCAGCGGGAGGAACGGCGTAATGACATTTTCTGCCCTCGTTTGGCTAATCCCCAAGACGCCCCCGAATTAGAAACCTTAATGACAACCAATAACGCACAGATGGTCAAACTCTGGGGGCACACCGGCCCTTCTGATGCTGCCCCGGCTCCTTGCGGCATCGCTCTTCATGCCAGCCACACACACACACACACACACACACACAGAGGAACACACAGATAAACACGAGCAGGCAGGCACAGGCATGCAGGGGGAGGCAGGCACACAAACATGCGTATACACAGGCATGATGCAGAGAACACACACACACACGCATATACAATGCACACACACACACACACACACGCATGCACATTACCTAGCCAGATGCCACCCCTCGCCCATGGGGGTGATCATGGTCGTAACTAGAAGGTCAGGTCTTGGCAGGGCATTTAAGGCCAGGCAGGGCAGCGCTTCAATGTGTTTTCTCTATCTATATCTGTGTGTGTGTGTGTGTGTGTGTGTGTGTGTGTGTGTAGAGGTTATTGTTTGGTGTCTCAGGTAATATGTCCGGCGAGGCCATCCGTCTTGCAAAGCTGACATATAGAAACACTCCCCGTGGTCACATCTCAGGAGAGACAGAGAGAGAGAGAGAGAGTGAGTAACGGAAGGAAAGAGAGTTTGTGTGCATGCGACAGGGAGAGAGAGAGAGAGCGAGAGAAAGAGAGAGATTGTTTTGGCTGGTTTCCTACGGTAATTAGCTCAACCTAGCTATTTGTTCTTCCTACCTCTATTAGATAGGAAAATGTTTCTTCTGGGAGTTGGCAAGTTTCTGCAGAGGACAAAACCGTGCGAGAGGAACGCGGTAAGATTTTCAAGAGCTGCCAGCCGCGGTCAAGATAAAGTCTAAATATACATTTAGGAGCTGAACTTCTTGAACACTATCTCGAAAAGTGCCCTCCTGAGGAACAGGTTTGTAGAGGGGGCTAATTGCAATCAAGCCTCTCAGGCAATCACCATCACACACACACACACACACACACACACGTAGAGTCTCCAGGTGCCTCATTTTTTATGCCTGTTTATGCGTGATTTCAGCTATTCAAGCTGAGGCATGAAGGAGACTTTGGACTTCACAGGTAGAGAGGTAGACACACACACACACACACACACCTCCTACCTGCTTTACACTAAATATAAAGGATTCATGTATACACCATCGTAATACAATATTATTCTGGGGAAGGCAGCCTCATTATAAGTGTGTTAATAACATATTAACGGCCTTAACAGATTATCTGTCATCAGGATTTGTTTAAAAATTCATCTGATCTTACTCCACATACCAGGATTTGGATCATTTCTGCTCATTCCACCCCCTCACCCCGGAGGTGGGCTTTCATTATGAAGCGTATCACTGCAAAATAATACATGTTGATGGCCAAAAGATATAAGATAAGCAATACCTTGGTTCATGTGAAGGTGTGCTGTAGTTATCTGTGTTCAGAATACAAAACGCAATTAATTGCCTTGTCACATCAAAGCTTTCCAACAAACGCCACTTAGTGGAGAATAGGATTAGCAAACTGTATATTCACGCAACAGTCGGTGGTGTTAGGACTGAAAATCAAATTAGCTCTATACAGAGAGCATGTGGCACACAAATCGGCAAGTCCGACGCCCGCTCCCTTTTCATCTGTCTTTTTCATTTATCCTGATGAAAGACTTTCTCTTTTAATATCTAAATCCCCCTTTAATAAGTGGAACAGTGGGAGTCAGGAATTTTAGTTTGGCAAACACACACACACACACACACACAAAAAAAAGATGCTCCGAAAGCCGGAGGCCTTGTTGGTCTTACAGGGAGAGCCAATGCGAGGACACAAATAATTCACGACAGGGCACAAGACGGCAATACATTTATTCATATATCCAGGAGACATCCATCATTCAACTGGTGTTCCTTTTTTCCGAGGTAAAACCGCGGGGGATCGGCCAGGTTTTTACCTGATTCAAAGCATCCGGCGTGACATGACTGTAACTGGGTGTATCATCCTCTGCCATGTGCAACATATTTACAGAGACTTACAGAGGATTTCCACAGGATGAGAAAATAGGGGAAACACTGTGTCATTAGTTCAACTAGGGTTGTGCTGGAAAAGAAGAAAGCATATTTTGGGGTAAAAAAAAAAAAAAGACAAATCAAATATCATTCAAATAATATCAAAAGACTCACTCCATCATCTCTACCGTAATGGGAGAGGAATAACAGCTGAAGGTAGTGGAGGATTGCCAAATATTGATCTCTTCTTAGCATAACTGTGGGAGGGGCTTGAGTCAGGAATCACCGTTTTCATAAACTTTAACCGTTTAATACATGAAGCAGTACTACAATTAGACCTGATGCTGCTCTTTGACAGCGTAGGAGACCTACATACTGTATATACCCAAGTGTGGAACGCTGACTAAATAGTGAGAGGATCTAAAGTAAGTGGAGGCAAGGGGGCAGAAGTTGAGCAGCAGCATAACTTGGAAAAGGGCCCACACACTGTCTTCTTAATGAAGGTCTTATAAAAGATATTGTAGGTATGAGTAAAAATAACATTCTTTGAATTTACAAGTTAAATAAAGACAGCGTGTGGGAGCATGTTTTCAAGCGGTGTTCCTCCCATGCACCTGCTGCTGATAAGGGTATGCAAAAGCTACACCGCTTTAAGCCTCAGATCAAAACCACAGAAAACAGCAAGAAAACTGCAGCATTAGCAGCACTAAGATGTTTTTTTTTTTTGGTGTGAAATGGTCTCTAGGAAGAGTCTATTAGTCAGCATAATGTGTTAGAAGGAGGGTCAACTTTTCTGGGATATATCGGCTTCCTGGAGTGAATTCATTCAGCCCTCCTGGTTTATGCTACAGTGCAAATGAAAGTGCATCTCACATTCTATTCAGTCATTTTTTTGGTTTGGTATTCCATCCTTTGTTCCATTGTTCCATCCATGTTCCATCCATGTTCCATCCAGCCAGAACACAGTGGTGAGATGCATTATTCCCCTCAAGTTTTGTCAAAATCGGATTTTGACTAATCTTGGGGGAATGATGCATCTCAACACCTGAGTTTCGGCATTTTCAAAATGACACTGATTGGCCCAAGAGGGGGCGCCACATCGGCCGTTTGAGCATGTGTCACCCAATACCTCAGACACCACTGATTTGGATTTTGACGAAACTTGGGGGGGGGGGAATGATGCATCTCACCACTGTTGTGGCACCTTCAAAAATTACACTGATTAACCCTACAGAGGGCGCTATATTGTTCGTTTGCAAGATCAGCTTATTTCTAAGACCTCAAGAATGATCATGATTTTCTCTGAAAAGTGTGAATAATTTTTGATATTCTCTAGCAATGTCAGAAAAAAAGACACCGGCATGCGAAAGAACACCAGTTTATCGGTTAAGCTTTCAGTACAAGAACTCCATCAGAACCTACATCAGAAGAGATTCTCTCCCAAAAAAAAGTAGAGGAAATTAGACTCCCGGATCTCACCGTCTGACAGGGACCTGTCACTGTTCCGCTGTGATCAGCTGCTTTGAAGCCGTTTCATGTTCTTTGCCCGAAGCCCTCTACATGTCCCCTAGATCTTGTAACTACAAAGTGTCCTAAGGAAGCATTTAAATGAGTCAGTGTGATTTTATGTAGTATCAATAGCTCCCTGAACGCTGGCATTTTTGTCTCCCACAATGACATTGGGGTTAGGGGCGGTGGTTCATCTCCTTCTGTTTGTTTGCTCGTTTGTTTGTCCATTATCTCAGACACCACTAATCGGATTTTGATTCAGTTTAGGGGAATGATGCATCTCACCACTGCATTCTGGCAATTTCAAAATCACACTGATTAAGACGAATAGCTGTTCATTTTCCCAGCTGTTCCAACTGGCTCTGACTGTTGTGCTGTTTGGGCCAATTGTAAGTGGGCAGGTTGACTGTGATTTGGATCCAGCATCCTTTAGCTGTGCTTTGATGTTATGATGCTTTTTGGCCTTGCTAGCCATCACTTCATGTTAGCTTGTGGGCAGCTAGTTTATTAATGTGCTCTTTTCCATGTTCCACTTTGGTGCTTGGCTTTATTGTGTGACTGTTAGGGTCCTCATGTAGTTACTGTTATCAACACATGCATGTTTGGTTATCACAGACAACACCTTCCTTAAATATCAAGGCAGCCTCTATTGTGTCAGACGTTATTATGCAATATGCAGTTGCTGATATTTTCAAATAACACAATATTCAAGGAGAACGTTTTTTGTGTGTAGGAGAATGGTTTTGAAAGCCTATAGATAGACAAACTAAGGTTATCCTCATTTATGTCTAACAAATGTCTTTTTGAGTTTTTGGTATTTTCTTGAGGATATATGATCAAACAGTATATTCATTGAGATTTTTATCCTATATCTATACACGCTATTGACATAATGCTTGTTGTGACTCACTTTAGTTAATGTCAGGCTATGTTTAAGTAATACATGAAGGGTTAGGATTTCAATTTAGACAATACATGGCATTAACAAACATGTATAACAACATTAATTAATGCCGTTGTTTATTGTGCATTTAATATGAACTCATCTTTGTTAATGTCACTGTTAATGCTTAATTCATGTTAGTTAAGACATTAGTTAACAGTATTAACAAACATGTATAACAACATTACTTAATGCAGTTGTTCATGTGCATTTAACATTAATTAATCTTTGTTAATGTTGATATTCATGTTTAAGTCAGGTTAGTAAATGCATTACTTAACATTAATTAATGAACAGTTAATGTAAAGTGTTGCCAATTACTTTTTTTTATCTTTAAACAAAGAAAAACAAAGTGTATATTATACAAACAGGATTAAGACTTCATGATTCATCTCTGGTACCTTGAGTAAATATATTTGTAACTCATAAGTAAGAGGCATCAGCATGGATCCAGTAGGCTGGACACCAGTGGAAGGTGGCAGCCCAGCGCAGGAGCTCCAAGGTGGCTGGCAGCCAGGTCACTGCACCTCTCCACAACATGAACACACACAAGCCAGGGTGACTGTTGTATAATCCCTGGAGGTGATCCATGCTGCTTGACAGAGGAGCTGCGAGCCTCGTTGCCTGGCTCTTGATGCTGGGTTTGGTCAGACCACGGGAGGACCGATTCATTTCCTTGTTCGCAGAAGAACCACCTCCCCCCCTCTCTCAATACCCAGGGCATGGGTCTTTTCCAATTTGATCCTTTCCAATTTGGTCCTGAGCTCATGTTAACATCTTTTTCACAGTCTTGTTTGCCATGTTTAGGGCATTGCTCATACTTTTCTTTCCACATAAGCCATCCTCATTTCAAGTACGGAATTAGCTTTCTCCGTGTGACCTCTTTCTTTTCTCAGCTGGATGTTTTCTGCAAAGAGAAAATGTCTCTCTCCGGTGAAAACTCTGGATACATTTTTCTTGCTTCAGATCAATAATTTTGGACCTCGGTATCCTCACCTTCATCTCAACATCTGGTACCCTTACTGATATCATTTTACTGGAGGCTGTCCTGTTATATAATGGTGGTCCTCACTGTTTCCATCAAGGTTTTACAGTAGCGCACATAGCAGACACAATTATCACATGTAGCCAGTCATTAGTCAGAGAGCAGTCAGTGTGTGATATTGTAGTACAGAATTCCATTTGTCATAGATATAGCCAACATTTATGAGTGATAAAATCTCTGCTGCCAGCCACCAGCGATTCAAGTTCATTTCCAATACTGACACACACAATGCCAAGTGGTGGCATTATACGGAAGGAATCAGAATGGAAGATGCTTTCATGATGACGTTGGAACAGGATAGCGAGCGGCATTGTTGCTGAGTGCCTGGCTACATATATAAAGCTCTACAAACGGTGTCCTTAGCCAGGGGTTTATACAGTATCTATTTTTATGGTAATTTCACTAGTCAACCAGTCCCTAGTTACCATGGCAATTGCTCACTCTGCAGGCACTGGTCGGTTGGAGCGGTTCAGCCAACAGAGATCAGCTGACTCCGCACATGACTTAGAGGCCCAGATCTACGAAGAACAACAGCACAAAGAACATCTGGCATCGAAATTACACAGAGGGAGTCGACCCCTTCCGTTTTACAGCCTACAACTGCCGTACTTCCAAATACATATTAATTAGGATAAAGCGTGAAAAGTTTACCCCTGGTTCCTTCCATGTTTTAGATGTGCGAAACATCTAACATGTCTGCTTCGATAGTGCTAGATCAGAGACAACACAAAAAGCCTTAGCATTTAGTAGACCCGGGCCTGAGTCTTCCGCAAAAACTAGCCTCACTGATTCAGTGCCTTTACAAAACTGCAGAGCACAGCAATAACTTATTCATCTACAGTGCCACAGTCAAACCTAATTTTGAAAGATCTGCTGACTAAAGGCTAATTCCTGCACCAAAAAGAAGCGGCTCGCCTGGGGGGGGGCGGGAAAACAGGTGGCAACTTCTTTTCGGCCGGTTTGATTTGTTATTTTCTTAGTGCACTGGACACACCATTTGTTGTAAGTGATTTGTCTTCCTCTTGATGAACACAGCGGCCATTGTCTATGCGCGACTATGCGTTTGTGGCATAATGTTGAACTGCACCCATTTCCCAGGCAGTTGACAAATGCATTACTGGACAATGCACACATACGGTATTGCAGACTACACACAAATTCACCACACAAAGAAAAAAGGTATGAATACTTTAGTGAACCATGTTTTTCCCCATCAGAAAACTGAAAAAGAAAATTGCAGTAAATCTCAACTAAGAACGGAGCACATTTTCATTTGTAACAGCCAGCATTGACAATGACATACTGTATATGCGCTGTTTAGTGTTTTGATGACTTAGTTAAAGTGGTCTATAATCACAGATGATTGCAGAGGATTGAGGGGAGATTGAAGTAAGCCTGCTAACCCACTCAGGACTCACGCTCCGCTTTGTTCGGTGAAGATGATGGCAAACAATTCTTTGATAAGAACTACATAGTTGTACACATCACAAGAGGACACTGAGTGGCATGGCAAGGGAGTAGAGGGTCATGTCCTCATTGGATGCAGACTGTGCATCCAGTCACTGCAACCACCATCCTATGAGCTCAACACACACACAAACAAACACACATACTTACTTAAGTCACTTTTGGGGTATTTACATAGACTTACATTCATTTCCTGGAGACTTACCCTAACCCTAACCATAACCACTACTTGCCTAAACCTAACCCTTACCCTAATCTTAACCTTAACCTAACCCTAACCTTAACCACTGACCCAAAAATCAGGGGCCGGTTGCACAAAACACCTTAAGTTTTCTCCTTAAGTACGACACTTAAGGCTTAATTTCTCCTTAGCTTACTTAAGGGTGTTGCACAGAATCCCTTAAAATGTTTCCTTAGTTAAGGCATTTACTGCATTGAAAGAGATTTTACAGAGGTAAAATTCTACAGTTTCCATGGAGACCGTTTGTTTGCTTGCACTTGCGCTTGTGATCACCTCACCTGTTATCGTCTCACAAAGTTGGCCTATTAGTAAAAAAAATGGCAGAAGAAAAGAAGACAAGAACACCAAATTGGTCAGAGGAGGAAAAGATTATACTTCTGGAGGAATACAATAAAAGAAAGCACATACTAAAAAGTAAAGCACATACTAAAAAGTAAATTTGATCCGCAAATAACAGCAAACAGAAAACAATGAATGTGGGAGGTCTGGTGAAGAGGTCCATCCAAGAGGTCCAAAAAAAATACGACAACTTCTTCATTTGTCGCCATAAACTCGGCCATGTTGCGGTTAAGATAGAGTCAGAGGTACCTTAAGTTTTTTTCCTTACTTTGGTTGCTAAGGTCTTTTGTGCAACGGTTTAACTAACTTTAAGGGACTCCTTAAGTATAAGACCAAGATAAGGAGAAAACCTTAAATACTTAAGTGAACATTTTAAGGAAGCCTTAAGGAGAAGACTTAAGGGTGTTTTGTGCAACCGATTTTATTTTAAGGAAACCTTAACTCGGACTTTAAGGAAAATCTTAACTTAAGGTGTTTTGTGCAACCGGCCCTAGCTTTTTACCAATGGGGGACACGGCTTTTGTCCCCAATTGCACAAGCCGCCCCCAATCAACTGGTCTTAAGTCTGGTGTGTGTCCCTGAAAGTGACTTAAGTCATACCCACACACACACACAGGTAAATACACTCACATGCGTGCACAAACTAGACTGTAAATGACAGCTTCAAGCAATTACAATCCAAAAGGCGAGGCGTCACGCGGCACACTTCAGCTCGCGGAAAACAGTTGAGCGGGTCGTCGCTTCTGCTCGACGCGTCCCATCGCCAATCAAGCGCTCCGCCGTCTGAAGTGCCAGCTTTGCGTGCGTGTGCGAAGCGGCTGTAACTGTAAACTGTTTGCGGGTCGTTTGGGAGCCCCGGCGAGCCCCCTGGTGAGTCGGTTGACAAAGGCCTCTTCTAGGCGCCGCAATCAACTTCGCAGGCCCACGCGGAGGTGCTGGAGGCGGGAGGAGGGGAGGAAAGATGAATCCGTCTCGGCTTCCTAATCACAGAGGAGCCGCGCGGCGGGCTAGAGCCGCGCTCGTGCGGCAAACTGGAAGAGTCTCAAGATTAAACAGTGCGATCTTTCTCTTGATCAAGGCCCTCACGCCTGTAGCCTCCCCGCCACCGCCCCCCCCCCCCCCCCCCGCACCTGCTAGTCGCAGCCCCCAGATGAGATGTATGTGCTCTCTTCTTTCCTTTCCCTCCCTCCCTCTCTCTCTCTCTCTCTCTCTCTCTCTCTCTCTCCCTCTCTCTGTCTCTCAACTTTCATTGACTATCTCTCCCCCTCCACCTCTTTCCCGGCTTTTGATTATCAGCAACAACCCAGAGCTCATGCAAGTGCCTCTATCGAAAATTTCATCTCTTTCTTGCTTGCGATCCCTTTCACGTGTGCGCTCACTATCTCTCACATTCTCTTGTGTTCTCTCTCTCTCTCTCTCTCTCTCACACACACACAGAGTATCTTATTTTTTCATTCTCTCTCCGACTACTTCCTCTTCTCCTCTACCCTTTAATCACAAACATAGGAGCCCTGCATAATCCAAACTCTCTATACTCTATACACTCTATAACAACTCTGCCCCAGCCGGTTTCTCTTATTATCACTGTAAAATCCGTTGAAGGACACACATTCCCATTCCACTCAAAAGACTATTGACAATGCAATCATTCTCAATGAATTCAGGTGAGATGTTTTTTCAAGAATTTTCAAGAATGAATGTCTGAAAGAGTGCTAAGTGATGCCTCTAAAGCAATCGGGGAGGAAGAAAATGTCGCATTTTATCGATCCCCCCCAAGGGAAATTCTCTTTTCTCTTGCCCTCCCCCCCCTCCCCTCCTCCTCCACAGGAAGGTCAAAGGTCAGGCTCAGCTACAGAATAGAAACCTGGAGCTGGTAGGGATTCAGTGTCTTGCTCAAGGACACTTCAGCATGGCGGACGCATCGCCAACAAGAAGGCTCGAACCCCTAGTCCTCTGGTTGAAGGACAGGTTCTCGAAGCACAAAGCCACCTTGCTGCCCGTAAAAAAACAAAACAAAAAAACCCCCGAAAGAAAGCAACTCGAAGGGATTATAGAAATTGGTTATAACGTTTAATTTGACGGTGAGACACTGTGTGAAAACCCTCCAAATGACCATTGTTTAAAGGGCCTTAAGGCGCCTGCGACAATGTATTCGAAAGTTTTGCTCTGTCCTTGTCTTTCCCTGTCACTTATTTCTACTGGACTGTCCACCAGTGGAAAAAATGCCTGGGGGAAATGAAAGGGCAAGCACGCCCTGAAGCAAAACTTTACCAAAACACTTTATCTCGTTTGAAAATTGATGAAGTTTCTCTCACCAATGTCTCGGGGGGTCATCAATAATGAATGCGTGATAGTCTGGGACTGTTTATCCTACTTATTCTCCTCAATCACTGTTAACTTTTTTTTTTAATGTTTTGCCGGGGAGTCAACATTATTGTTTTTTTTCAGCTGCAAATCCGACCGTCGCCCCAGTTCTGTCTTTAAAACTGTTTTTGTGGAGAGAGGGAGAGAGAGAGAGGGAGAGAGAGAGGGTAATGGGAAACCACAGAGCAGCTTAATATTAAATGGATGGACAGTGGTGATGCAGAAAAAAACAATCTTCTTTTCTTATGGCTTTGCGTTCAAATCCAAATGGCGATTGTCTGGTCAACTAATGGTCAAGGGATTTATAGCAGCCTGCTGCAAATGTTGGTCTCAATTCAATTTCAATGGGGTTCTTACTCTACTTATTTGTCATCAGTTTTACAGTTGTAGAATTCCTTTGTGTGGAAGAAACTGATTCATTGCATGGAAAAAAAAAGTGGGCCACAAATCATTTTTGTGTGAAATTTGAGCAAAGTGCTACAATGCTGTCAACAGGCTGCATTTGACTGGATACTATTTTTTTTTCATCATGGTTATGATTATTTTCATTTTTCTCACAAACAGACCTATGATTCAACTAACATACATACCCAACAAGTCTCTAGCGTGTAACTGTATTGAAACAAGAAATAAGGGGAGAATGAACTTCAGTGCAATTCTTGCTGGGAAGCATGATAATAAGCCAACAATGTTTCTTATTCAACTGATAGTGAATCCTTGGTATAAGATGTACTTTCAACTCGCAATTCTAGCCACAAATTATCAACTCAAGTAGCAATTGTAAGCTGAAATTGCCAAACACATCTATGTGTTAATGATTAAAGATGAAAGTGCCACTAAATTGCACTGTTGAGATTTTACAGTGAAGTTGAGCATCTGCCCCATCAATTATCCGCCCAGTCAAGTGCCCAGCCCATCAGAGAGGTTAGGCAAACTATTAAAAATTGCTCCATGTCGCCTACAACTAGATGGTATGCAAATGAGAGGGCACATTTACAAGTCAATTACAACTTTATCTACGTGGTGCTTTTGGTGATAGGGGCCCCCGGGGCACTCTGGGTGTCCTGCGTGCCCTGTTGGGAATCCAGGCTTGGCCATTACACGGCCATTTGGAGAGTTTATCGGACAATTACAGTAACGGGGTCAACGCATTGATCTTTCATAGCTTTTAAACACGCTGTTGTCGCCCAGTCGGCGCTCTGGGCTGTATCTCCAAAAAATGACCATGTGATAGATCATATGGTGATTTGCGAGAAATAACAAGAGGCGTTTGTTTCCCACACTGTGAGATCCCGGAGAGCTACTGCCGGTGCATCGCCCCCCTCACTCCGCCGGGCTGAGCGACTGAGGCTGCCTGAGAGAGACAGAGAAGAGAGAGGGGGGGAACGAACGAGAGGAAACGAAGCGACGGAGATGGCGAGCATCAACATGGGGCCGAGATCGCTGCTGCTGCTGCCGCTGCTCGCGTGCGTCCTCCTGGCCTCGCAAACGGCATTTGTCCGCGGTCTGACCGGCGACGAGGACCAGAGCCAGGACACCGAGTGCAAGATGAAGAGCGTCACCGTGTCGGCGTTGCCGTTTTTGAGGGAAAACGACCTCAGCATCATGCACAGTCCGTCGGCCTCCGAGCCCAAGCTGCTGTTCTCCGTTCGAAATGATTTTCCCGGGGAGATCGTGGTGGTGGACGACCTGGAAAACACCGAGCTCCCCTTTTTCGTCTTAGGTGAGTTTTTTTTTTTTTTTTTTTGAAATAACGTACAGTCGCCGCGGTTCGTTAAGCGGCTAATTGATGGGGATTAAAGCGCCCCCCACTCGTTATTACACCTGAGCATCTGTCTACTAGCCTAGGCCTGGCTAAATACACTGTATTCACACTGTTTTCAACAAAACATCGCATCACATATCATAACCGGAGCGATTATCCAGTGAAATCAGCTGCCATGTTTTTGTCAAAACAGCCAATGCGCGATAATTAGCTATAGCGTATGTTGCTGATAACAGCACAGGGTGCTATGCCATCAGTTAGCACATCATCTTATTGCAATAACAGGCCGCATAGCATCGCAATGCTAACAAAACTCGTAGTTCCCTCCTTGAGTTACAGCCAGCGGTGAATTCATTTGCGAGTTGAAGCCATTTTTAAGGCTGTATAAGCCTACGTATAGGTTCATCTGCATATCCTCCCCAACATACACACGTGGTTAGGCTGCATGTGTGGAATGAAACTGTAGCCTTTCAGCTATAGGCTAGTTAACAGGTAGGTTTGATGCAGCCGAACTACTATAAAACATTACAACTTTCACTCTATCACACCTCAATTGCCTATGCGGCCACCTCGCAGCGTCCCTGTCCTATTTGTTTGTGATTGATTAAAATGACATTTCACAGTGTCAAGTTTGCATTCAGGCTATGTCAAATGAAGTTTAGCCAAGCTCAGAGCAGCCAGTGGACACACAGTCACTGGCCCATGCGTTTGGCTGCAAGAGGGAGAGTTTTGCATTGTAGAAGTTTGCTGGCCGCTGTCCATGGTGCTGAATGTCTGCTGCAGCACTTCAAAACAAGCTGCTGCTGCTGGGAGTAGCTGTCCGCGTCCCGTTACTGTGTGGAGGATATTATGTTGTGGCTTCAGAATAGTTGGACACCTTTTCTAACTCTTCAATAGTTGGCTGTTCAGTCTGTCCATGCCTGTTTGTTGTTACTTGTCACTTTTTGCTGCAGTCGTCTAATTTGATATTAATTTATTTTCATGTTAGTTGATGTAACCTTGTGTTTTGCTTGCATAATGTACCGTTCACTTCCTTCTTAGTTTTTCTTGTGATGTTTCAGATGTGTTTTTGTGTGCAGTGGGTGGCTGGAAGTGCTAGGCTATTCTTTAAAAGTTTTCACCTAGTGATTACTTACATCACAAAATAAATAAATAAATAAATAAAAGTGGACAAACTAGCTTCTAAACAGTGACATGGATGGCACAGATGTTTCGCAGACATTTTCGTGAATAGACCACTCATAACTTGTTCATGTGGAAATTGAGATATTACCGCAATGATTCAAAACCAGTTTCTCTTAAACTTACTTAACCTGTAGAAAACTGCCAGCATCCAGGGATTTATCTGCTCTCACCATCTGTAATAGATGCAAATTGGCTACTTCTCAGAGGTGGGGACTCAAGTCACTGAATTGCTTGAGAGTTGACTTGATGCATGAAGAGAATACTTGAGACTTGACTTGACTTTGACTTGTACTGTGATGACTTGAAAAGTCAAAAGATCTTGTGTTTGTGTAAATGACCCAGATTGAAAGTTAGGAGATTTGTTCCACCAGACAACTGAATTTAAATGATGAAGTTGAATGATGCTCTTACCAAGTTTTTATCATATTAAAATCATATTGTATTGAAAACTCCTAGATATTTAGTTTTCTGTAAGATATTCAATTGATTCTGGACTCTTGACTTGTTCTGACTTGTCTTGCTGTTCTACATTTAGACTTGAGACTGGGCATTAATGACATGGACTTGACTTGGTAATCTACATTCAGACTTGGGACTTGTGCCTCAATACTTGAGACTGACTTTGGACTTGAGCAAAATTGACTTGGTCACACCTCTGTTACTTCTTGATAAATATGACCCCAAATGAAGTGAAATATTACCGGTGTCCTCTTTGCCACATTAGAAGTATGATTTTTGGACCAGGTTTTCAAAATTAAAGTAAGCGAGTAGTACTGACTGCGGGTTGAGAGTTCATGAAGTCTTGGACAAAAAAGAAAATGTTATATCAATGTGAAGTATCACTTAAAGGTAAAACTAATCCAAACCAAGTCAAGCCAAACCAACACCAAATCCACAGTTACTACATTATCTGACTTGGGTAAATTAAAAGCGTTTCTTTCCCCTATTGAGAGTTGACCAGAGAAAGCTGGACACAGGAGAGAAGGTCCTGGCAGAATTTGATATCTATGTTTATGCTTTATTGGGGCGCACATCCAGAAGTGGCCATTGGAGGAGTGTAAGTTTTTACTGCACGCCCTGCAAAGGTGAATTACTGTTGTGCTGCTGCACAGCCCATGAAAGGGATTGTTTGGAAAATTGAAGTTTTATTCCCCTTTGAGCCAGCAGAAGAGCTTCAGAGGTTTTGTGTCATAATGTATTAATTCACTTCTACTTTGCAATATGTGAGAAAAAGTATGGGACTCTGCAGTACTAATGCATTATAATGAACAGATATATGGATGATGGAGATATTTTTGTGATGGCTACCCCTGAAATGATGTTGGCAATATTTTTGAGCTTTTATCAATCTTATTTGTAGCCAAAGACCTAATTGGACACCAGTTAATTCATTATGGGGTGGAGGGAAATACACAAAGAGCGAATACACAGCAAAACATATCACTTACGACTGCCGCCGCATATTAATGAGCTTGAATTTGTGTCTGACATTTCCTTTACCGAGCATTCTACTCCGGGAGAGAAAACTTTTAATGAAAATTCACACAGGGGAGTTCAACACAATTCCGCATTCCTGATGCAAGTAGCATCCCTCCACCCAAACACAAACGCTTGAGCAGCTGCAGGCTTTTATTTCTTTGTTGTTGTTTTTTTGTTTTTTTTGTTACTTGATTTCTTTTTTTTTTTTTTTTTAAACAAAACCTCCTGAGTGAAATGCGAAGTGTCAGCATCGAATTACTAAACAGAACATTCGCTTGTTGTATGTGTTGTCAGCAAGCAAGAGCAATTTACATTAAAATGATATGGCGCTATTGATAACAATGCAGCAATTAGACTTAAAACCAGCGTTTCAGCAGCATTATGGTAAATGAGATGCTTGATGAATTGAGTTTGTGCATACATAAGGCTCCTTTTAGTCAGTTGTTATTGCTGCTGCTGCTGTTGTGTCTATCTTTACACACAAGCCTGCTCTATGGCTGTTTGAGTCTGCCTTATAGTTATAGTTAATGTTGTACATGGTTCCTCTCTGCATGTTATTATGCCCCTCCACCATGGTACACGGTATGCGGGACATTATGTCATCATGGTGGCATCTGTCTGTCTGTTTGTAGACTCATCCTTGTGAACACAATACATCAACAATACATGATAGAAACTTCATACTTACACCACAGGTTTCCCATATAGAGCAGATGATCTCATTGGGTTTTGGAGCACCTTGCTGCACAAATTTGCATATTAATGAGGAAAAATGGCAAGATTCTAGGAAGCTCAAGTGCCTCTTGTTTGTTGTTGTTTTGCAAAAAAATAAGCGAGCCTATAGCTTTTTTGAAAACTGGCTCCATACACAAAGTTGTAATGTGGGAAGATGTAAAAATGAATCCATAAATTATTCTGTAAAAATTTGTAGCTGCACCAGCTGAAGGTTTTTGCCAAGACAATCCTTAAATTTTTGGAACTTTGGCACTCCCTGGTACTACACTATGTATGTGGCTATTGCCAAGTCTCTGCCAAGCCAAGGTTATGACTTAAAAACCCAAGCCATTTCGTTATTGTATTCCACACACTTTCTTGCAAGCCAAAATCAATTTGGCTTGCAAGAAAAAAAAACATATTTTTGCCTGAAAATATTTGGAAGCCCCCAGATTAATATAGTGTATAGTGTATGATACAGATTGATATAGTTAGTACCTGTCCTAACATCATGTTGCCCTGCTGTGAGCCCTATGGTGACTGCACTCTCCCATCCTCATCCCTGTCTCACCCAGGACACAATCCTTAGCTGACCCCAATTAATTATTTGGGTTTTTAAAGATCTTAGAGAGAGATCAGTGGGAAATCTTAAAGGGACAGTTTCAAGGATCTAGCTGAAAGCAAAAACTTATAAAAAATTAACCTGTAGGCCGCATTTTGGTGAGAGAAAAAAGGATTCCTTGCTTGCTTAAAGGTTTTTTTCTCAGTCTCAGAAAAAAAAAAAAACTTTGAAGAAACAGCAGCCAAGAACATCCATCATATTTTAAATATGGTTGTGTGTGTGTGTGGGCGCGTGTGTTTGCGTGTGTCTTGGATGGGGGGGTGGAGTTTGACTTTACTCTTGAAGAGCTGAATTCAAGTTCAATGTTTTTTTTTTGCTACCTTTTTACAGATGCTCACATTTTTCTTGCCAAATTGCTTCTCTGTGAAGCATCTAAGAAGCAATTTGAAATGGGGGGGGATCCTGTGACTGACAGTAAATTTTAGCCGCAGGGCCGCAGCCACTTGTTAGTGTCAGGGAAGCCCGGAGACGTTATTAGAAATTTACCCTTTAGGTGTTGTGTCATAAATTCTGCCGGAGGTGAGGTAATAAAGCTGCCCTCTGGGAGAGAGACTGAAGCTGTATTTGCTCTGGCAGTGATTGGCTCATCCGGGCCGGAGGCTCGGAAGGAAGTCGGCCCTTAACAGTTTCCCATTCAAATTCAGCTTTCTTGAACCATCATTTGGCTGGTTCACAGTTCACATGGCTACCATAAAAGCTTTGATATTGTTGTCAGTGAAATGAGCATTGGCTCGGTGAATGAAACTCCAGTGGCGATTGTACTTGCGATGTCACCTTTGAGTCTTGTTCTGGTAGCTATGCTAAAAACATATCTATTGCCTTTAACTTACTACTACTAGATATCAAAGAGTTTTCTTTTCATGCTTTTCAGTATTTTTTTCAGCTGTGATGATGATAAAAATAGCGTATGCCTATGGTATTTGGCTTATATGTCGGTGTCCAGTCAGTTCATTTCCTGCTGATTGTGTTGGAGGTAATCTTTGCCTATAAATATTGTACAGTGTCTCATACCGTATGTGTATTTCTCAACGATGGATTCTGAGTTGGTTAGATAGGTTGGCATTGCGGTTCTCTATCTGTGTAGGAAATGTATGTAGGAACCAATGTTGTGTTTGTGTTTGTCATGGGACTCATGGACAAGCACTCTAAATTGTTTGCTTGAGTTGTCGTGACCACTCCGGTAAGTGGTGTATTCTTTCTTTTCTACGAACCCATTACCTTGAAGCATCATTCAACAGCCTTCTACTATCTACCAGAGTGTTACCAGTTGTCCAGTTCTGGTACACAGCACTTAGATTAACTCACTAATAACTAAATTCATGAGTCACTACCTGAATCTTTCTAGTAGTGAGTGTGGGTGTAGAATGCGGTTATCGCTATGTAGAGATTGTTGAGCTGGCAGACCATGAAGTTTGAGGATTGAACCCACACACACACACACACACACCTTACCCACTTACCTAAACTTACCTCCAGTGCCACCAAACCATGAAATTAATACCATATCTCAGATATTTTGTAGATTGTGAAACAAGTTATTTTGTTATTAAATGCCATTGTAATAGACGGCTCTTGTGTTTTTATTGATTCAGCATACACTGTAATGTGCGTTGGTGATTTGTGTTTTTTTGGACAAGTGATTTATGCTTACGGACAAGAAAGAATAATTTCACTTGTCACTTTGCAAGTGCTTCAAAAAGCTTAATGTCAAGCCCTGTCTTAGGTGCACCAGTACTCCACATTGTGTCCAACCAGCTGCTCTCTGGCCTTGGGCTGCCGCTGGTCAAAGTGAGCGCAATCAAAAATTGGCAGAGCAAAAAAATTTGAATGTGCGGACCTGTTATGAATTTTGCAGTTTAATCCTCGTCCAGCACTGGGAAAACAAGGCAGATGTGTGCATCGCTTTCGAATTACCCAAAGTGAACCCGAGCATTTCTGACACGGAACACCTACAGCGCGATTCAGTCAGCTGGAATCCAAAAACCCCCGACGTTCGCCACGCTACCCTCAACTCTCTTTCCTATCACACCCTTCACTCTGTAGAACGCATAAACAGAGAGGCAGTGAAGATGCACCCAAGACAGAAGCCACGCTCTCTTGCTGCAGTGCTGCTGCTACACTGTTGCTCCCCTTTCCCAGGTGGATTTTTTTTTTGGGGGGGGGGGGGGGAAATCAAGCAGTTTGTCACATTGTAATAGCAATCGCCACTACTGGGAAGGACTTTCAACTCGGTGTGAGGCATCGGTGTGAAACAGCGGACCGGAGCCGTGTCCCCCCGAGCAATTAAAACGGGCTTCACACACACACTCCCATCATAATGAACACGTTACAGAGACATTTAATTACTGTACATGTAGGATGTCAGAGACACTTTGCCCAGCTTAGTGAGCGCACGATTCATGCATTAATTGCATCTTCATGCTGTCTAAACTGCTTTAGGCGAGTAGCATAGTCATATCCAACCTATGCCCAGGTAGAATCAAGAGTGGTCATCAATATATCATTATGAAATCAACTGTGATACCTTGGTATAATGACTGTAAACAAATGAGACCATGGTCAAGAAGTTTGGTAGCCTCTATCTCACACCAGAGGTCTTGCTAGTACTAGTGTTTCTAAAAAATAAACACATTCCCATTTCTCTTCTTGTTTTGTGCCGTAAAGCAATTCCCTTAGTGCCGTAAAGCAATCCAGCAGATTTCCCTCTAAATCTGACCTGGTATCACACAGTGTAAAATGCAGCGTAGAGGCTGCCAATCCTCTCGTCGACGATCTTGTTTGTTAACAATGATTATGCTAATGTCTCAGAATTAATGCGGTAATGATTTATTGATGTTAATATGATGCACGTAGCACCTTTAAGGCTATGAGAATGTTCTCCTTGTGTGAAATCATTATGCTTACTGCAGCTGCTGTACTTATTATTTGTATTACTTCTAAAACATGGGTGTGTTATATTTCATTATTCTATTGATAGTGATGGTACAATGAAGGAACACATTGGAAATAAGTCTATAACAATGGCCAGAGAGTAGTTTCCTCTGGGGAGTTAATGTTAATGTTACTGTGTTTTGACCTCAAAAAAGGTCTGTAGGTTAGTTTCACTGTTTCCGCTTTCAACATGACAAAAGAACAGGAAAAGAAAGAAAGTTTGATTCGTGCCTAAACTCCACTTGTCAGCACTTTTTTTTTAATGTGCCGTCATTAAGGATTGCAGATTTGAGAATTTTTAGCAATGGGAGGTTGACAGACAGACACACTTTTAACCCAGTCTTTAAAAGCACTAATTAGCTGGCTCATGAATAAACTGCTGCTTCAGGTGTTTCCACCCCTCTCCTCCCACTCTCCGCCGACACTGTTATTCATTACTGTCTTTTTACTAATGTAATAGCACCACAGCACATGTGCCTGTTTGAAGCTATTTTTAACTGGTTTTTAACTGGGTTCCTTCGAGTGATTTTCTAGTCCCTCTAGAAATTCCTCAGCACTCTCTCGCTCTGCCTTAAGCATGCGAGGCTGCATTCAGAGCCACCAGCACCTATCTTCCATACAGTACAGTCCCTAAATTCTGCATTCATCCTACAGGATTAGCATTGCAGGACTTTTTTTTAATGCAGAATGCGAGTAAAACGTGTCTATGATGGCTAGATCTATGCTTAATACAAGTTTACTAGATTACTGGATTTGCACCCTTACTGTATTTGTTGCTGTATTTTGTTCTACATGTAGATGCATATAACTGCAAGTTTCTACTTTAATCAATGTGTAGCTCTCAGAACTAATTAGTATTAGAGGTATATGATGGCGGTTCCTCCCTGACCACACCTGCATAAAAACAGTCTGGAAAACCTGCAATGATATTTGGTTTTCTTGGCACATCTTATTTATTCGCTTAATTGCTCAATAATGTTTAAGTTGTAAGGAAGTTGTAAGTTAATGTAAGTTAATTCTTCATTTACAGGCAGTATTGTATCCCAGAGTTTCCCCTACCATTGAATAGGTGCGGTGGGTCACTCTGCCTTAAAGTGCTGCTAACACTAAAACAATTCATTAGTCTGGGTTTCAATGGAGCTTTTTAATGTCCCATGATGGTCTAAATGTTGTTTCAGTGGATTTTTTTTGGGCATGAAATAAAAAAAAAAAGGATGTTGAATATCGGTGAAAAATATCAGCTGTGATATTGGTATCAAAACCCCATATTGTTCGAACCCCTGTGTTTAATAGATAGTTATACGAAATATTCGGTGTCCTTGTTGCCCCAGTGCTGTCTCTGTTGCGGAGAAATGTGTGATCAATATCAAGCAGGCGCCGAGGATTGTTTGGTTTGTTCGCCAGGCCTTCCTGCAGGGAGGAGAGCAGAATAGGAAGAATGCGAGAGAGGGAGAGAGGAAAGCTAGACAATATCGAGAGAGAGGGGGAGAGAGAGAGAGAGAGAGAGACATTGCGAGGCATATGGCAGCAAGTGAACGGTTTCCATGGCAACATGAGCGGGTGCTTAGACAGGAGTTCTAAAGAAAGGTGACGTTTTGATCGCCCCAAAAGGAGAGGAGAGGGAGGAAAGGGATACAGGAGAGGAAGGAAAGAAATTTGGGGAGGCACCTTTTACATTGGAAAGATACAGTACTGTATGCTGAATAATGATTAGTCTCAGTTACCCCTTTCCACTATCAGTCCTATTCATTTTTTCTGTTTCTTTACATGATGCTAGAATATATGTCCTATCATAAAACGAGAGGAGGGGAGAAAGAACTGAAAGAGAGAGCACTAGGCATGCTGAACTTTTGAAAACTCATTTTGCAATCTGTTTTATAAGCCTTTTTATTCCATTTTATTGCGAGTAATGAAAATTGTATCAGTATGTAGGTTCAAAATTGATTTTCTAAATTCAGATTCATGCTACAAATTAGTTTTACATATTTCATCAGCTTTGAATTATGTGGTTCTATCTGGGTGGAATGCCGTTCTGAGATGTTTTACATCAAAGATTTGACATAGCATCTGGCAAAACTGTACATCTTATTAAATATTTAAGCCCCAGAAGTTCTTTAAAAAAAAAAAAAAATAACCACACAAGCATGCAGTAGCATTCAAATATCATGAATATGTGTTAAGTCAATTTTGATAAAAAAAAAAAAAAAAGTCTGATAGAACTTTAGAATTCCAAGATCACGATTTGTAAAAACTAATGTATGGTAAATTATTAGGCTAATGTCAATTATTATTAGGATTATTATTCTTCTTCAGTCATTGTTGATTCCCATGTTTCTTAGCAGGTGATACAGTAGCACACAGTGGGGCAGGGCGGAATAGCTGTGGAATAGCCTTTATTACCTATTACATGGGGGATGTGATTCAGTAATACAGAGTGATAAAACATATTCTACATCCCAGCACTGCCTTAAACATTAAGAATTTCCCAGGATAATCTCAGGCCCAAACTGGCCCGATTGGGGCCAAACCCCCCCCCCCCAAAAAAAAAAAAACCAAGCAAACAAACAAATCAACAAACGGCCACGACATAAAAGCACACGGGGCAAAAAAAGCCACAGCCATTTCGCCGGCTCCCTTGCAGCATGTTGATATAGTTTTCAAAAAATGGTATTGCTGCCCACATGTGTTTTATTAGGCTGTCGGGGCTGGGGGGAGATCAAGGGAGAAGGAAACTGTAATCTGTATGCAGGCTCACAGCGGCCTGTGGGAGCGGGTTAGGAGCTGGACAAACAGTCCGACACCGGGCAGGAATACGTTTTCATCCCTGTTTAAGATTAGGGGCGTGCCCGTAATTTATGGCACCCCATGAACGCGGCCGCCTTAGAGAGTTCTTAAAGCAAATAACATGAAAGATCGAGCAATCTTGGTATTACGTGCACGCACACACACAAACACACCAACACAAACTCACCCATGTAAAAAAAAAAAAAAAAAAAAAAAAAAAACATTCCCCGGAGGTTCTCTGACTAGCTTCCATTAAAAGAAGCGCGCGGAGAAGTTTTTTTCGTGGCGGGAGCGGCGGACTAGTTTCTCGGTTTCTCTCTCTGATGTCCTGATTTCATCACCCTGGTAAAAGCACTACATCTTAATCTTCTACTGTCATCATCCTCTGGCCTCGATCTGTCAGTCTCTCAACCTCAGGGAGAGGTGTTACGCACAGGAAGGACATCGGTTCAAAGGCATTCTACCAGTCGTTTTTTTTTTTTTCTCAGAGCGGCCGGGTTCTTGTAGGTCAGTTGAAGTGTGTAGCTCCTGGCACATCTCAATAGCCAGTCTTGATTCGCTTGATGTGTTGACCATGAGGAATGTTGGTGGAGTTCCGAGCCGAACTTAACTTACGGACGCGCTGGTACCAGTACTCGCGTCAGTCTGGGGTCATTAGCAAAAACGTTTGAGGCATAATCCATTTTTCTAACATATTTCCATGTGTGAAAAAGGCAGAAAGATCTAGTTGCTGATTTTCACAAAAATGTGACAATACGTATCGTGGGGCAGAAAAATGAATGGTGATATTAGCTCCATTTTATTCTGCTGTAAATGAGACTGCTTGACCATCACAGTTTCACAAGCTCTCCATCCAAATTATCCTGTAACGACATTTTTAAATTGTTGTTTACATTCTAATTTCTGCAAGCATCTGCACATTCTGTACATTCTGCAAGCCAGTGCCATTGCTAGAAAGATTTGTGTCTCAGAAATAAAACAGAATTCTGCACAGTCAGACCTTGTTGTCGTTGAACTTTTATTTATTACATCGTATCGTTGTTGTATTGAATCGTGAACCCCATATCGCGTATCGAATGGTATCGTGAGATTAGCATATTGTCCTATCTCTGCAATATTAGTATCAATTTCACTGTCACTCCTTCCCTACTTAAAGTTTCTATGCAAAGATTGGTACTGTCAACTTACCTTGATATACTTAAATCAATGTCAAAATACATCAGTTTACCTAAGCATCTCATAATACTGCACATTGTCGATCATCTCAACTCTGGGTTTTAGGGTTGTATAATATTACAGCCTCAGCAACTATTATGGCATTTTTGGTGTGAATTTTCTGTAGTTTACTTGCTTGATATTTGTAGCTACAGTACCTACTGGCACATCTCAGCCCCCCTTTGGCATCTGCTGACCTTGTTATGTCAGTATCTCAATCTCAACCAACGGAAAGATGGTTTCACAAACTCAATCAGTCAGACCTCGAAATAGGGCACAGGCCTTCTCCTGTTGGCTCTCCACACAGCA
The DNA here is from genome assembly GCF_046629955.1 of Centroberyx affinis. Taxonomy (NCBI): domain Eukaryota; kingdom Metazoa; phylum Chordata; class Actinopteri; order Beryciformes; family Berycidae; genus Centroberyx; species Centroberyx affinis. Next base: position 192,932 of record NW_027281556.1, on the reverse strand, counting down.
AAAAGTAAAAAACATGTTTTCTGGAGCCTGGGTCTAAAGGTGAAAGACAAAAATTCTTGGTTCCAGGCTGGAAAAAAGTTTAGAACCCTAGGTGTTAGAGAGGAAAAACATTGACAGATATTCATTATTATAAGAGTCAGCTTGTTGAAGTTCAGTTGAAAGATTTCTGCTTTATTTGTCCTTAATGATAGTTTTCTTCAACAATACACGTACAATGGAGAGTGAGTTGAGTGACAAAGTTCACAAACCAGTTGTGAACCATGACATAAGTGCATGTTATGTGCTTTAGCCTGCTGGGCAACCATGACAACCTGAAAGTAATATTTTTAAGAGTCAGTTTGCTGAAGTTCAGGGGAAGTTTTTAACTACCAGCGTATGTCTATTTGCTTTCACTGTGGCCTTGATATGTCAAGACTGTATCATTTGCTTTGAATGAATTGGTAGTTGGGGCTTGTCACACAAGATAAAACATGAGCTGAGATATCCAATTTCTCCAAAAGTTCTTAGCACATCAGTTTTCAGAAAATATCGCAAAGGGTGTTGTTTTTCTTCCATTGTGGCCATTGGATTTGTTTGCTACATGTGCTACACTCTTGAAAAGGTTGCCTCATTTTTCTTTCGGGCAACACACATTTGTTACTTTTCAATATAACAACATATGTTGTGTTAAAATGTGTTGTCATTAACATAGGGTGTGTCTGTACAGAAATTGTTACAGCAGCTACGTTCAGCTACATTCAAAAAGCTAACGTCACTCAGAGAGGGAACTGACACCATATTGTCAGTTTGGATAATCTGTACTTTATATTTGACCCATTTCAGATTTGGATTTACCATTGTGTAGAGTTTCCATGCATTTTGGCACCGCCAAGATCTCATTTTACTGAATGGCTTCCATCCCTGAGGGATTAGGATGAGTGATTTTACACTGTACATTATCATCTCTCTAACGTAGCATCGATTGGGACTGCGGCCTAATTGTCAACTAAAAGGCATAGATTATGACAGACATCACATTATCGTACACATTCAACATTAATAAATTACCACATTATCAGCCATGCATGAGAAAAGGTCTGATAAAGAGCTGTCTCCCGCCTGCACCCTAACAGATAATAAGATTAAAAAACTGATTGGCTCACTGCTGATCAAGAGCCATATCTAATTGATCAAATAGTGACATATTCTTAACTTTCTGACACGCTGTTCCTAACATCAACCCAATATTTGTTAATTTCATTGCCACACAGTGGCCTTGTCTGACTTTATCCATTTTGACTAGGTCGCAGTATAGTAAGAAATCCTCCTCCTAATTAAACACTTAAAAATGAAGCCTTAGTGTAAAGCCCAATAAAAGCTGATGGAAAAATTGGCCACGGAGAACGAAAAACTTTTGAAATATTCTTGCAGGGCTCGGCCCCGACGGGAGTGACTGGTTTAATAAGGCCAGCAACTAAGGAGGCGACTCCATGTCTCACTGCCACCTCCTTTCTCAAAGGGATCAGTCATTTTGCTTTGCTGCCTTCCTCCCTCTCTGTGGTTGAGAGATGATACCGCAGTAGGTATCTAAGAGACACGGCTCTATATTTTTCACACAAAGCCTTTTTCTTCCCATTTCCATCCACTTAAGCTACTTCGAGGCGCAAACAAAAGAAATGTGCAGTAGGGGGATTTCTCACATTCTCACATTTCTAGCTCCTCTCTTCTTCCGTTTTGCCCAGCACAGCAGCGCTCCATTTCCAATGAGATGACCCATAAGGTCACCTGGCTGGCCGTGACAGAGGAGCATATAGTACCTGGAATTTTTAGTCAACCGGATTAATGGGGATTTTTTTTTTTTTTTTTACGGCATGGCAAGATGAGCCCGAGGCTGGTGGTGGGGCTGTGACAGACTGGTGTGAATGTAGCGTGCATGTCAGCCATGCCATGTTAGTGAAATATTTACATGGTCATGAATTTTCAATTTGTCAGGGATTGCTCCTTCATGGAGCTTATCACCTCATAAACCGTGCAGGTGGTGATGTTTTTTGGACAGTTAAAAATAGAATATATTTATTGTTAAATGAACAATGAGGCAGGGTTGGGAGATAGAGGGGCTTGTTGACGAACAGGTGAGGCACTGCCATGCACCAAATTCTCAGCTGACAAAGCTATGCAGAAATCGCTATGACATCTCGAATGACTAAATGATTCTGAATATTTTTAGACAAACAGCCAATCCCATATAGTTCTCCTGCAGGCCATGATTCCATGGCAGAGGTTTTGAGGTAATGTACAGATGGGCAACATTGGCAATAATTAGGACAGGTGGTATCTTTTCATTTTGCTTTAGCAGATTGGAGTTTTAGTTATACACATATTACTCGGAGGCAGAACTGGTCTGGAGGCAGAAATAATGTCTTTGGTTGAGTTAAATCTCAGTGGGCGGAGCCAAAGAACCAAATATTGTGGATTGTGCACATCTATGTGGTCTGCAGCTGTTTTGATCAGGTAAATCATGTATTTGTCACTGCTTTGGTATTGCCTTTCGTTATGTTACATTGTTTTGTTGACATAACACAGCTAAGCATTAATTAAGTAACAATTAGGTAACAGCTTTCCATCAACCACCATGATGGATGCAACCTCACTCCAAGCATCATGTTTGAGATATTTCTTGTAGTCTTTCAAATGAAAGTTTTAGAGCACTGGGAAACTTTGAATGGCTGTAATCAAGTTTATGTCCATTTTGCACTTCCTAGGCGAACTATTAAAACTCTTTTTTCTCGGCCAAGAAGCTTGTTGACTGTCCACACATTGGCCAAGTTTCCCTGGTCAGCTTTATAGGACATGAATGGAATTCCGGTGACTTGTAGATTGTGTTGCTTGCAGTGTCAAGGTGGGCTTAGACTCACCGCTGACATCTTGCTGACTTTTCAGACCCCCCTGGTGACTTTATCTCACAAAAGTGACTAGTGACAAACCCAGCTACTTTCTCAGACCATATAGAACAATGTAAATGTGTTGACAAAGCATTTGCCGATAAATCTGTACGGTTGATGCACCTACATTTGCGCTAGTTTCTTGTCGGATCCAGGTCTGATGATCATAGCGCTTCCCATACACAGCTCTCTTTCACTGAGAGCAGGGGACTGTAGCAAATGTATTGATATGCAAATTAGGATATATCATTAGCAAATGTGGCACCTTCTAGCGACTTTTTGTGCAGCCAGTAGCTACTCTCTGAACTCATTTGCTTGGGAGACACATTGAACAATTAGACTGAAGCCCAGTGAAAAAAGCTAGAGGTAATTGAGGAGGTAATATCATGAAGCCTCTTGCTACTAACTGAAAAAATGCTCTCTAGCCATACTAAATTATCTAGGTTAGCTAGTTAGCCTAGCTGACCTTCCAAGTTCAAACTAGCCATACTAGCCTATAGCTATCTAGGTAAGATTGTTAGCTAGCTCCTGACCTTCCAAGATCATGGTCATGAGTGAAAGAAAAAAAAAGTAATTGCCATCTATATTTCATTTTGACCAGAGTTCCTTCTTTGCCAGTTAACTAACTTGTGCTCAGAAAAATCTTTGTTCTTTGGCTCTATTGAACTTTAACTCCAGAGCAGCTCTGCCTCAGAGAAATGTTTGTGTAATTAAAGCTCCACTCTCCGATACTTTCGCCCCTTACCTTGTTATCCCTGTTCCTTTTGTCAATTCCTATGCTACCTGATCACAGGACTGCCTGTCTACATTGCTTCAAAGTTAATCATCAGCTTAGAGTCTGTCTACCACTCATCTTCCACACAAGGGATGCTGGCAACTCGGGTAACTGGGTATTCAAGGATAGATTTCAAGGATATGTGTGTGAGCTTAGCGAGCTAACATACACAAACAGTGCATTTTTCAGCCAAATGCACGCCTTTTAACTTGCTTACTGCTTGCAAAAAAGCCAAGGTAGCAGGCAAGTGAAAGATCACTAATCAGGGGGGGAAGTCATATAGTCGAACATGTGTGTGTTCCCAGGCGGACCTTGTAGGGTGTGACATTAAGCTGACGATTAAACCCCTCGAGGGCCACAGAGGTGAGGGAAGGAGAGAGGACCTCGCATGTCCCCTCTCTACGGGGGGAGAGCGAGAGCTGAAGGCAGGGAGAAAAGGCAGGAGAGGGATGAGGGAGAACAAAAGCGAGAGGAAAGGAGGGATGGAGAACGAGAAAGAATGGTGGTGAAAGGAGAGGGTCAAAGCGAGAAGGGGCGCAAGTTAGGCGAGAGGGAGAGCAAAAGAAAGGACTGCAGAGGGAGAGGAGAGAGCGAAAGAAGAGAGAGACAGAGCGAGAAATGAGCTGGTCGGTCTATTAGATAAGTGGCAGTAATTGTCAGTGAGTCGGTCCTCTGTCTTGCGCCCGGGAGCCGTTGCTGATTAAGCTTGGCTCGTGTTTGCTTTGAGGTAATGTAATTACTTTAAGATACAGTAGTTCTCAATATCCACATGCCAAAACATTTCTTATTTAATGCCGTCTTGTCAGTGATCAGAAACACCAAACCAAAGCATTAAGCGGCTGTCTAGCAGGAAAATGCGTAGATGGCGTTCTGTCGCAGCACTTTGTGATGGACCATTTGACTGAACCATTTCACCAACCTTTTAGCCGGTGCTGTACATTGCACTGTACACACTATATAAGATTCTGCTGACCCTCAAAAAATTGAATTACTGTATCCCAAAAATACACAATGGAAGCATCCCATTTAATCATGTTGCATTAGAAGGGCCTAACTCGCAGAGAGCCCAGAGGGCTGAAGAATGACTTATTCTCCGGGCTTACTGGGAACTTGGTTGGGGAGCGTCAAAGGCATGATATATTTCTCTAGCTGTCAGAGAATGGGAAGGCTTAAGAGCTTTGTGGTCGGCATACCTGGGCACAGTTATATATCATTCTTAGTGAAGCAGCCTTTCTCTTCTAATGGTTTCTGCACACCTCCAGACTGTCTTTGTCTTTAGATTTTGTTCTCCCCAGGCATTCTTTCGAGTGGGCAGCCGTCCCTCCCAAGGTGGCGAATTTGCACCAGCCACCAGCCAAGTGCTGCAAAATTTTGGCGGTGGCCGGTAAAATTTGGCGGTTCCGCCAGCCACGACGGCATGTGGGAAAACATCATTTGGATGTTAATTTTCTCCCTCGGTGCTTCATCCTGAGAGATATCACAGAAAAGACAGGCAGGAGGGAGAGGCCATACAGGAGCGCATGAGACACAAACACACAATTCAATTGAAGGTGCTTTATTTGGCATGAAGTACGGAAGTACTTTGCCAAAGCAAAGTCAACAAATTCAAATGTCGGTAATCAAACTTGGTCGCATGACAGTGAACAATAAATAGTATACAATTGATATGTTTTCGAATTAGTAAATACAACAATTAATTATCATAATTAACAATCATGATGAAGCGGATCACCATTTATGTATTTAATTATTTTTGGTTTGTATTCAGTCTTCCCCTCCCTCTCTCTTGAACTGATCTATGTTTTCTCAGATTATTCATGGCATTTCTGCTTTATTAGACAGTTCACGAACAGAGCTAGGCAAGATAGGAGAGAAGACAGACACGTGGCAAAGATCCCAGGTCACATTTGAACCCGGCATGTGACAGTTACATGGTATATGCTTTAGCGTACCGAGGCACCAGGCAACCATGCTTTTACGTGATAGTCCAAAGTGGCTGGAAAGATGGGAAACAGAAAGTGTGGCACGCATGCAGTGTTGTGAGCCAGGTTCAATCCCATGACAAAGCAAGCACAAATTTTATGCCTTGGCCCACTGAGCCGTCATGATGCTCAGATGTGTAATCTGTTGTAAGTTCCACCATCTACAATTCAGCAGCAGCGACTGGGACCTTTTGAACTCACTGCGGCGGACCTAATGTAGTCTGTGTGTCACCTTCACCCGCTCGCATTACAACAGATTTGGCTCTACAACAGGATGATGTTTCAAGTCGCAGTATGAGAAATAGCAGGTTATATTACAGAAACAATCCAACAGTATTTCACATTAATATTTGCACATGGAGGCCATGTTCCGGGTTCAATTTTATGTTATGACCTTACATTGTAAGTGATCCTATTAAACTGAATATGATCATAAAACAAAATTGGTACACATAGATGAGTAGGGCACATTTGTGGTAGATGGACTTGAATTTAGTCCAGATTCATCCTCAGTGAAGGAATCCTACACATATTTAGACAATCTGGATGTAAATCCCTTCCAAAGTCCGACCCAACTGTGAAAATTTTGTTTTAAGACCAATAATGGTTTTGCTTATGTCTGTATAATTCGATTTTTTTCCTCAGTCGCAAAGATATTGACTGTGCTGTTGTAACAAGGACTGAGAGTAAATTGTTTGTTTACATTTGTATTTTGGACCTGGATTTTAAGCAACTGTGCAATCTTTCAAAAAAAATATTTTACATCAGAAAGTCCTAAACTGCCAATATGTAGGCTTATACCGATTGCATAAGTAAACTAAGTAAACTAATGAAGAAATCGGTGTGATTCTGACCTACATGCAGTATAAAAATTGTGAAACAGCTTTATAGATGGCATTCAGCACTGTACTGTACTGTACTGTGCTGTACTTACAGCATGCTCATGAGAAACAGAGAATTGATTTCATTGCTTTCCAAGAACCCTTTATGTAACCTAATGTTTTGGTTGACTTAGGGGAGTATTTTCAGTAGCCCAGGAGCTCTCAGAGTCAATATGAGATGGCTGAATGTGAACTGGTTCTTTGTTGCAGGTGCACAATGCGGCAAACCATCAACCAGGAAACTAAGGGTGATTATCAAATCCAAGAATGCCAAGTTGATTCTTGTGTCGTTGTGGAGAAAGTTCTTCTCAAGTCGTCTTGAAGAGAACGATCTCATGACAGGCTGTAGTGAAGATTTGTGCGAAGTATTTGTGTAAATATAGGTCTTTTCCACTCACTGTGCGATTGTTTAGCTTCAAAAGACTTGTATTATGCTGCACGAGCTGTATGGAGTCATTTTATGGTTGTTTTTTGCTGTCTGTAATGACAGAATTTTCATTTTTGGGTGAACTATTCCTTTAAGAGCGAAACACAAAACTGTCTCCTAAAGTGCTCCGTCCAGAGAAAGCTGAACTCACCATCATTAGATCTTTTTCTTCTCTCATCTCTTTGGTTTCCTTTGCTTTGGTTGCTTTGGTTTCCTAAAGCATCACACACCGGCCAGGTTGGTAAACATGAGCGTGCTGTGTGCAGTTTACTGATGTTATGCTTCATGATTTCTGGGTGCTGAAGGGCAATTTTTTCAAAGTTACCTCTCAGTGCCATTTGTAGCCGCCAACATGCGAAGTTGCCAAGTGCAACTTTAAGGACGAAAAAGCTTCTGTGAATGAGATATGATTGAGGAAACAGGCCGAGATGTGTCTAGAGGTGACATATGAGCAATGCCAAATGGGTGTTATTTTCTGTACGTATTCTCTGTTGCACCTTTCCATAAGAGTATCCCTAAGCATGGGCCAGGTGGCTGTTTGGACATTGCAGTGGGTTTAAGACGGGTCCCTGAACATGAGGTAGTTGGCTGCGTTGGACTTCGTGGTGAGTTTGTGGCTCATCGGTAGAAGGTTAAGTGGGCATCTGTTGGTCTCCAAACATATGGCCATTAGGCTCCCTGAGTGCCAGAGCAGCAGAGGATGGAAGCCATCACTGTTCATCTTGCAGGACCCCATAAAATATCCTGTCCGCAGAATTGATAAAACGGATCGAAAGAGCGCCGCTGATTGAATCAAGTCAAATAAACCTGGAAGCGCTGTTTCCATACATATCGCTTTTGAGGATCCCGATGCATCTTCCCTCTGATCTGCTCTGGCTTTAAGTTATCGATTTACGTGCATCGATCTCTCGCGGGAACGTCTCATCAAATGTGCAGGAACGACATCTTTAATTCAATAAGCCGTATTATCTATTATCTAACACGCAGCCTTTAAAGAAGAGTCAGAAGCTACCACAGACATTACACACACACACACACACACAGGAGGGCAGGCAGGCAGCCATGTAGACACGCATGCACGACGTGACAGTATACAAGATGCATTAGCCTGGTTCTAATCAGCATATGAGTTTTGTCCTCCATTCACCATCTCTGTTGTCATTGTTTCCGTTAGATTTACAAACCTACTCTTTTCTGATGTGCCATATGTGCTAACAGATGTTACCGTCTTGGCCCAGAGGAAGAAGACAGACGACCTGTCTTCACAACTGAAGCTGAGAAATTGTATTTTTTTTTGGTGGGGGAGCGGCGTGTCTTGCCTCGCATTTGCATTCCGCGCCATACTTTCATTCCAGTTGCCTGCGCCATAACAATGGTGCACTCTCACTCACAGTCAAAAAGGCTTGTTTTTAGGGAGGGAAGAAAAAGTTCAAGTTTTGAGGTAGGCTGACTCTCGGCTGAAGGTCTTTACTCAGCATATGCCTTCATTTCTGAAGAAGTGTGCTGAAAGCAACGCTCCATACACATTGTCAGCTCAAATATTCCTCCAGGCAGTTAAGACAGAATTATTTTTATGGATCAAATTATCAACAAACATAAGAAAGCACTCTTCTAAGCCCCTGTGGAACCTTATTAATATGCCACAATCTCCGAGCATTCTTTCAGGACACTATGCCAACACTGCAATTAAACCACAGCTTGCTTTATTTACAAGACCATCACGTTTAATTAATGTGCCTACAATTCAGCAGCCCAAGTACCCCTCAAGAAAAGAAGTGCCGCTTTGCTTAATTACTGCAGAAATGAAATTTTAATAAAGCTAACAGAAGAACTCGACACGCAATCAGGAAGCCATTAAGTAGATGAAGGTAATCCAGCAGGACCGGAGTAAAATTAGAAATCAGTTGTGAAACAAAAAGCGAGAGCAACAAGGCCAAGATCTCTGAAAGTGAAATTAGATTAAAGCTTGCTGAGATGCACTGAACAGACACTTTGGAAAGTTTTTTTTCATAAATTAGGTTGATTTTTCTTTAAAAGAAAACTTCAAGGGCAGGAAGCATTCCTATGCATTTAAGGGGTTTATAATCTTGAAATAGTTGCTGTCAACAAGGCGCTGTCAGTGAGAGGCCAAGTGATGTAATCTCATTTGCACATTCGACTTGAAATCTAATCACCATATCTTCTGCCTGATTTCTGTAATGAAGTATGACGACAATGTAGTACACTCATCGTCAGAATGAAAGTGTTTTTCTGCTGTTGTGAATTGAAATAAATCACCAGGGGCGGCACCAATTACAATTACAATTTCCATTTGGCAGACGCTTTTATACAAAGCGACGTACACATGAGATTTTAATACAACACAAGCAAGGTTCTAGTCAGAAGAGAACAACGAGAGTAAGTGCCATAAAGCTAAGCTTCTGGTCCAACAGGACATCGGTGCTACGAGGCAGTGCATAGAGTGCATAGAGTGCATAGAGGCAGATAAAGATAAAGAGTTTTTTTTTTTTTTTTTTTTTTGGTTACACGGTCCATCAGGTGAGAAGGTGTTCACTAAAGAGCCCCGCCCGTTGCTCTCTGATGACACCGGTGAGCAATGGACTAGGGGGGGTGTTACGAGCAGGTTTGGATGAGAGTGGGCACCAAGGTTTGAATACATCTGAGCCCAAGTAATGTGGGCTGAACTGGGGTTGAACATTGCATGCATTTTACCCTACAGAACAAATTGGGCAGCATTTGGGGCACTCTTACAAGCCAAGTTACACATCGCTATACAGTTGTTGACTTGAATCTAAAATTGATAAAATTAAAGCTCTTATAACATGCCTCTGTGTTATAATGGAATGGAATTGTTTTACATAATTATTGTAATTTGATGGAAGATTCTATCATACTGAGCACTAACAGCTGAAAACAAAATAAACAGAAAAAGGCTTTAGTGAAGCCATGGATGAGTCCTGCCTGGGGTTTGGTTGGTGTGGCTGCTATCTCTTGTTGTCCCTCCTATGATATTGATAGAATGGACAACATTACCTTTAGAAAATACAATTCACTTGTTTCATATTTTACTAGCATTTTCCCATTTGAAGGTGATCAGACCTGAGAATCACTATTTTCTGCCACTTCCCTCAAAACTGGCTCAACTTCCTCCTGCTAGAGAAACTACGACATGACCGAAAATCAGCTCTCAAAATATCATCCATTAATATTATCTATACATGTGCTGGATGAATTGATTCTGATTGGCCGGAGGGGTGTCTGACATAGTAATCCTTATCACTGGTCTAAATTAATGCACCATGTTGAGACTTGCTTATGAACTGAATATTATTGTGTACAAGGGTACCAGTTATGAGATGGGCATCACTTTTATGGCATCAACAACAGCTTTAGCAAAACCAGGAATACACTTATTTTAGCTTTATTAACTTTGTACATTATCTAGTCACCTGAACTCTACTGGTCTGTCTCCAATCTGAGACTGATCCTCCTGCCTCCATTTGGCTCTGTTAAATAGAGCAGTGCAAGTATTCAGAAGTGATGGCTGTGAATAGGAGACTTTTTAAATTAGTATATTCCGATTAACTCAAAGATACCACTGCATCTAATGTTAGGCTACAGTCAATCAAATCATCATGTGAAAATGAGAATGACGTCTTGTCTGTTTACAAGTTAAATTCACATGAACATAGGGCTGGGCAATATGGTTGAAATCAATATCATGATAATCATAAGGATTTTTCTCGATATCAATATATATCACGATATGGTTCATGTATGCAAAATCATGTTAAATAATCAAATTAATGTTCATCTCATTGAACCAAATGGTAATGTTAGGTGTGATGTCAAACAAAACAGAAATATTCAAATAATATTCCTACCATACCTCATTTTATGAGAGTTTTTAAGTAAAATTGCTGGTGACGCCACTGTAAATCACAACTAAGGATTAAAGTAAAGCATCATCTGCTATGATTTGTATCATGTAGCGTGTTTTAAGCGATGTCATGGCTTCTTAAACGTCAACTAACAGTCGTCTATAGCCTCTATCCTCACAAAAAAGGAGGTTTTCTGACTCGTCTCGCTTCCAAATGCTTTGCCATGCAGTTCCAAACTTGTGTTGCAAAACAAATATTTGTTTTCCATCCCCAAAATGAAAAGACAGAGCGATAAATCAAAATTAAACATGGCTAAACAAACAGCAAGCGGAAAACAGGTCAAAAGACTTTATCGCTTCCCCGTTTTACTAGATCTACACCTGTGCCCACTTTCTCCTGCCTATATGGATAAACTGATGTCACATCATATCTACTGCAGACACAGTGCATATGAATGGGACTTCAAACAACTAGTAATGATAGAACAGCAAGCATAGCAGGTATCATTGCTTACATACACAACGTACTGTGCGTTATAAATTTGTCAACAATTTCCAAATAATAATGCTATTAAAAGTAATAATTCTGTTGGCCACAAATAAAATGGCTCAAACAAGCGACCATGGCACTTCTGCAGACTTCCATGTATGTAGTGATTAGGTCTGAACGGTGCCTGGGCCTTAGACAAATGAGAATTTATATGTGCAATATGACAAATAGCAGGCATAATTAAGATGGATGCGGAGCGAGCTTGGCCTCGCCTGTCACAGCGAAACAAGCGTCGTCACACAGGAGAAAGCAAATGTGTGGTAATCATCATTTTGGATGCGAGTCATGCTTTGGCCCCCAGGATAGAATTTCTGCAAAAGCTGAGCCACAGAGAAGATGAGTTCTATGTGTGCAAATAAGCAAACAAAGCAAAACAGAGGGAATCAATTGAACAATCAAATGTCTTGGAATTGATGAGCTTACAGAAAAAAGACACACTTTGAGGCCGTATGTTGTCGTTCAACATAAATGCTGTAATTCTTTATCAGGCACAGATGTCTAGGTTTTTTATTTTAATGAGTGGGCCGTCATAACCCGATCCACATTGGTCCAAAATAGATATAAAAATGCACACACGGTTTTTTCTCAGTATAAAATGTTCCCATCAGTACACGTCACTTGCTATAAACCCCAGACACTAGTGGATTTGTTTACCATTGAAAAATGAGGTTGCCTCCTAAAGGCATTTTGCCACTATTGTCTTCCAGTGATTGTGAGTCATTACATGTGAACGTATGGCACCGTAATGACAGCAATTTCGGTATTGCCGCAAATGTCAGGGCTTAAGTCATTGTGGCACGGGTAAAGTAGCTTAGTCTTAATTGTTATACATTTTCTACAGTTCTTAACAGAGGGTTAAGGAAATGAGACATCTCAATTAAGGGACTGCATTGCATGCATTGAACGCTGTAAGGAATTAAGTACATGTCATATGTGGCAGTAACGTGATAGCCGGGGTTTATAAGGAAACAGTCTACCTACCTACCTACCTCCTTACCTACCTACCTCCCTACCTACCTACCTACCTACCTACCTATCTCTGTACCTGCCCACCTACCTGCCTCCCTACCTACCTACCTGCCTACCTGCCTACCTCCCTACCTAACTACCTCCCTCCCTACCTACCTACCTACCTGCCTACGTACCTACCTACCTACCTCTGTACCTGCCTACCTACCTCCCTACCTACCTGCCTATCTGCCTACCTACCTACCTACCTACATACCTACCTGCCTAGCTACCTCCCTCCCTCTACCTACCTACCTACCTCCCTCCCTCCCTCCCTACCTACCTACCTACCTACCTAACTCCCTCCCTACCTACCTCCCTCCCTACCTACCGACCTCCTTACCTACCTCCCTCCCTCCGTCCCGCCTTATCTATCTATCTACCTACCTATCTATCTATCTATCTGTTCGACATCACCATATCCCACATCACCATATCCCCCTCTTCACAGTACAGGTATGCATACTCAGGATGTAGAGAATGCGCGTTGTATGTTAAACCTAGGAATTCCCTACCTTTGTGTGGTGCGTACGCTTCCTTTGAGTCCATATGCACCATTGACACATGAAGTCACTTTAATGAAGCTGACAACTCAAAATCAGTAATGAGGAGGGCTTTTTGTTCTAATTCGAGCACGCTCTTTCGAATAAAGCTTGTTGATCCTCCATGTCTGCGTCATTCCTCCCTAATGAGCAGCGAGGACGCCAACAGCCTGTGTCTGAATTCAAATTATTTACCGACCTATTAGTCATACTGATCCCGCTCCGGACAAATATAATTGCCCGGAATAATGACATTCTTGTGCGCAGGCCGTCGCTGTGGGAGGACCGGCTCGCTAGACGAGGTCAGTCGCCTTTCTGAAGTATTAAGCCCAGCGAGGACAGTTGGTGGGATAAGAGGACAAGATTGTAGTGGGACTGCGTCCAAAAGCAAACAGTACCGGGAAGAGCGGCGGGGAAAGTTGAGAGTGAGATAGAGGGGCTGATACGCAACATTGGCTGTGAGTCAGACCCGAAACCAACGGCGCTGCGAACAACACGCTGGCCTAAATTGATGTTCCTCATTATGAGTCCACTCAAGCCTGCTCATCCATAGATGTGATACAGAGAAATTGAATGATACTGCCAAAGTATGCAACTTAGCCGAAGTAAATTTGCTACTAGAGTGCATCCCAACCACGCTGGTTTGAAATCTTATTGAGATCATATTTTTAGTAATGCTGAGGAGCTGTTTTCTAGGGCTGAATCCGCTCCCATTGGTTTCCCTCAAAATAGCCACCTCGGTCAGGAAGCACACGCTTCCTAAAGCTGGGCCAAGGTTAAGTCGAAAACGTCTAATAAGTCTTTTTGCGAGAATGCTTTTACTGATGATATAATTCATGTGGAATGGAACAGTGTTCGATGTACGTGACGTACAAAAAGCACTTTACCGAGTTGTTTCTGTCTATTGCTGATAAGCATGTGCCTATAAAAAATTGACTCTTAGCGCAACGGAAGCCTCGAGGCTTGATGAGGAACAGAAACCTACATGGCTCAAAGGGAGGAGTGGCAAAAAAAGTGGCAGCCTGGTGATGGAGTTGAATCATAATCCTACTGTGCACTTAGAAATTGGGTGATTAAGTTGAATAGAAAAGAGAAAAATTGCCTTATCGAAACTAAATTAGAGAGATAAAAAATAATGGAAAGAAACTATGGAAGACTTAATGTTATAATGGGCAAGTCTAATGGAAATACATCTGACTTTATTTAATCAGATGGCATCTTCACTACAAAAACTCAGGATATTGCAATGCACAGTATGTACTGCATGTGTCTATGCATACATGTAGGTATTCATTTGCTACTGATTATTTTCTGGGCAAGTAGACTCAATAAACAGAGAACTCTCAAATACATTAATCATGGATGATGTTACATTTGATTTTCAGTTTGTACATGTTAGCACAGTCGAGAAACTTCTCCTTGGAGTGACAAAGCAGATGGGTTGGATAAACTGGACTGTTTGGCATATGTTGTCAGATAATTGGCATTCAACTTATAATAACTTGCCTGTGTTGCTACTTTTGTAATTGTGAAAAAGTCCTTGTTCATGTGGTGTTTCCGTTTATTTTCCCCAGTATGTATTTTTCTTGCCTCTCCTAGATGGGGGAATACTTTTCTTATTCTTTCTAATTTCTGTTTCTTTTTTGTGTGTTTGTCTTTCTGTTTTTGTGTTGTTGTCCTATTTGTTTTTTTTTTTTATATATATATATATTTTTATATTTTATATTTTTTTGTTATGGGGCTGCGGGGGAGTAAGGCTTTTGATTTGTGATTGTACTTTGTTATTATGTGGATCCCGGGAAGAACAGCTGTCACCTCAGTGCCGACTAATGGGTGCCTGAATAAATTTAAACTTAAATCTACAGTGTCACCATAAGCAATTTATGTCTATCCTTTGGTCACTGATCATTAGTTACTTTTACCCACACTCATTTGTAGATATTTACACAAGAATACAGGCCATTGGTTGCTCCCTGTCACTAATTGGCTTACCAAAGATATACATAACATATTAAGGACGGTTGCAACTTTTTGCTTTCTGCTGCATTGCACATTTTGTATATGGTGTCATTGCTTTTTAAGTAACATACTGTAGTCAGTGCACAGCATGTGTTGCCAGAAGCTGCATTATTTTCTGCTGTTCATATGAAAACTCAACTTAATAGGCCCATCATGTCCTCATCACTTTGAAAGTATAATCTGTTTATGCAACGTGAAAGGTGTTTAAATTTTGATAACTGGCCGCAGGTTTGCACTTACTGTGAGCAGCGTTTGAATCAATGCACACAGCTGTAGCAAACAAGTTCATGTGAAATTCGAGAGCGCTAAAACCTTTACATGACAGATAATGTTTGTCAGTGAGAACGATTAGCTAGAGAGAACTCAGTGTTTTTTAGGAAGTCAAGTGACAGGGCATTGTTGTGATTACCACATCAAATCATGGTAATGGGAAATAGCTCATGGGTAATACACAGTAAGTAAGTACACTGAAGAAAATGAAGCACGTAAATTGTGAAGTATAGAAGTGTTTTCCTTTAATGCACCAGTCATACTGCATATATTTTGATATGAAATCATACTTTTTTTTAACTTCTCAGTGCTTCTCCTGAAAACTTTTGCAAATTCATTGCCATTACCATTTTTGCAGAATGGTCTTCATGAGTCTGATTTGCTGATAGCTTAAATTATTCTGCTCTTTCCAACATTACCTTTCTGTTTGATTCACTTTTAGCATCCTGAATGTAATTGGCCTCTAAAAGGCTAGTTCCCCCCCCCCCCCCCTCCTTGACTGAAAGCAGTTGCACATCATGTCAGAGCAGAAGGAGCAAGTAGACATAAGGTAGCACCTCCCGAGAGCTGCGGACGGTAAATATTAGGTTAATTGCTCAAGCACATTAGCGCTTGTTCCTCATGGCCGTCATTGACTTCCATTAGCATCAATTAAGATTAGCCTGCCTTTAATTTGACAAGACAAGGGGAGACTGTGTTATGTTGCTGAAAGGAATCAGACTTGGCTTCTTGTTGCTCAGCAGAGGGGAGAAGACTGATGAATTGGTGATCTGCAGCAGAAAAGGAAAACCCTGCCTAAACCGCCGGAAGCCTTTAGTTTAATTTGGTGTATTGCATAAATGTAAAAACCCATTAAAAACATACACGTATCTCAAAATGTTCAAGGATACCATGAAATATAGTTAAAATAATTATTTCTTAAACATAAACTAAAAAGTGACAAGTCCCTAAAATAGACAAAGTTCAAACTTTAAGTCAGTACCTATGTTTTAGTTTATCTTTTCATACCACAAAAACAAATCAATAGAAAATCCAAAGAAAGAAATTTAACAGCGCAATTTCTTTATCGACTGGTATTGACTGGAGCTTTATCAGCTACACGAGAGCGTCTGTTTTCAGCTCATTGTAAGTGTGTTGCTGCAAGAAACGATAGTGAGTTTATGTCCTTACTTAAATGGGCTATCTTTAAATTAAAGTGTCAACATCACAATGTCACTCTTGAATTGCCTTAGAGCTCTGTAGTATTGTGCGCATATTCCTATTTTTAAGCGAGCCACTTGTAGAGGCGGTTAGGCTTGAAATAACGGTGGAGAGACATTCAAGGGGAGCTGTGTGTGTGATAAAGATAATTGTATTAAAGGTCTATACAGTGTTGGGCCTAGTTCCATTTCTGAGCTCCAGAGTATAAAAAGAAATCATTGACCAGTTTTAGTCACACCAACCATCTACCAGATAGCCTAAATATCTCCCGCACCCAAACTAGGACTGTCCTTCAGTTAACTGTTCATTGGGGAAGAGAAAGACCCTGCTTGAATCCGAGGAAGCCAAAACATCTAGAGGAGGGATTTCCCTTTGGCTCATGGGATGTTAGATAGTGATCGATTTAATTAGAAATCAAGGCCATTAGTAAAGATCACATAACGATGTTCTGTCAGTACTGAAAATTATGTAAAAAATGAAAAAAAAAAAGTCCCTGCACACGTTGCTTGAAAGTCTGAAAGTTGGTCTTGGTAGATGACTCATGCCTTCTTACTCATAAGCATAACTGATTTTGACATTTTATCACCCAAAGGGCTATTATTCCATCTTTCCACTGCAGTTAAAAACAGAATAGTAAATTAGGGTTTTGGGTTTTGACATCAAGGGAATCAGTCATGCGCATGTGTGACTCATGCACAATGAGGAATTTCACACTTTTTCAAATAAGGCGTAAGGATCTTGGATCACTCCTTAGGTCGCCTACTATAGCCATGCAATCTTCACTGTGGCTTGAATGTTTCAATTCCTGCTGGGTTTGATTTCTCTTTAAATTTCCCCTTAATTTGCCTCAATGATAAAAGGCGCTACTTCCAAAAATCTGAATGAGGGAACACATACTATAAAATGCAAGTTCAAGGCTGTGGTTGTATTGGACAATTCCTTGGTGTCTAAGTGGGAAACCAGATAACTAATCCCCAACTGTTGCTGTGAGGAAGAAAGTTGTCCAAATATCCACGTCTGATTAAATAAACTTTCGATTTTATCGGATTTTCTGAGGTTCAGTCATAAAGTTCCCCCTCATTAACGTCTCACTCGTCTGGTGTTTTGTTTACCGTAATGACTTCTGCTGATTAGTACTGTTAACCATTCTGCAATTAGCATTCGCAGATGTATTGTAATTGAACGTGTGCTCACGTTGCAAAGCGCTAACAGTAGAGCCGTGAAATGATGTTATACCTTTGAGATGCTCCGAGCCTCAGACACTCTAAACACGCCTCACATTTGCTTGGAGAATTTCGCCCGTGATGAGAGAATTAAAGCATCACTCGTCGGCAGGTATTTTCAAAGGGAAGGCTCGGCGCTGTTCTGTCTCCTCTGTACACACACGCAAGCACACAGCTAGAAACAGACGCATCCTTTCCTGTTAACAGTGCCTAAGATCTTGCTGAGAATTGCCCCTCCAAATGATCGGGCGACGTTTCTTAATCTTTGATAGCCTATAGCTGCTTCACCGTCAAGTGATTGCGATGTGAAGTGCAAGACAGTGAGCGTGATTGAATGGATTCATTCACTAGGCTATGTTATGAATTACTTAAACAAGCATGCAGTCTCTGAAGGCCTCTCAAGAATCAGATGTTACTGTATACATTCAGTATACAGACAAAAACACACACACACACACATAACAGATTAAATGGAGATGGGAGATATCTCATTATAATCTTCACTATATTTCAGTTGATTAACAGCTGTGTTGGGATGGCAAGAGACATTTTCTTTGTTCCATCAGCATATGTTTCCACCGACCGGACTTCAGTGTTACTCTTGTTCAAACTGAAAGGTTAATAAACATAAAGAAAGCAATTCACTTGACCACAAGTGAGCAACTGGACTAGTTCTTTTTTTATATACAGTATATTGTCAGAATCTGCTTTTTTCGCTTTTGTTTTACGTGCTAGAAGTGTGACTTTGAGATCTCTTTCACTATACAATGGCTGAATTGAATGGAGAGAGAAAAAAAAATGCTCTACCGGAGCAACAGATAACAGAGAATCGCTGATTTTGGGGTTATATCGTGGCCAGGAGGCTACACAACCCAAGGCACTACCGAAGTTCAACATCACTTTAAAGCACAGTTCCGAGCGCATACATTTAATATGGTTGGCCCCCTGTGGGAATTAAACCCCTTAACTATAGCAGCGCTAGTGCAGCCAGGTGCTTCAGTGTTTCTCTTTTATTACTCAATCCTCTTTGACGGCCTTTGATGACTCACCCAGGTGTCAGCACGGTGGGGAGGGAACAGGTTTAGGAGTGCGGATTATTTACCATCAAAACACAGAGGACAGGTTGCCTGGCTGGATCCATTCCCCTGAACGGCTTGTTTGCCAAGCCCACTTCTTCAAACATGGCTATCCAGTCAGCAGCCAAGTCTAGAGGTGGGAACACTAGAAGTAGAAGTGCTGTTACTTTGCTGACATTTTACTTTAGAAGTAAAATCCCTGATGCTAAAGTAAAAGTAAAAAGTAGCTACTACACCCAGTACTTGGTAAGGGATGTGATTTAAAATGTAGTATAATACTTAAGTATAATACTTAGGTCAAAACATACTCAGGTAACAGAACATTTCTATGTGGGTGTATTTTTCCATGTAACCATCCACTAAGATATCTTAACTTTTCTATATAGCGCCATGAAGCAAAGCTCTTTGTGGCCTGAGAGACCAAAACAAATCCTTGACCTTGACTATGAACCTTGTTGAGGAAGAGCCATGTAGATATCTTGGCCAGACTTTTGATACGATTTGAGACCTTTACTGATATCGGGCAAATCCCATTGAGAATGATGTTTTCTTTTTCATGGGAGACGTGCACAGACTGTTGAGCGATAAAAGAAAACATATTACTAAAATACATCTCAGCAAATAAAAGGAGAAATAAGAAGAAAATGGAAAGAAAAGAAACCAACCAAAACAATGTCAAAACTCAGCAATAGTCAGAGCTGTCAAAAACATAGCAAGCATTTAAGTAAAACTGGAAAGGTTTTCTGAATTCTTTTGTTGTTGCTCATCTGAATGGTGAAAATGGAAGACTCTATTTGACACCTCTTACTCCAGGCTTACCGAGCAGCATCGCATTAGCATGAACTCATTTAATATCGCAAAGGTCTGGACTTTAATCTTTGTTTAAATCAAACTATCCCCCTACATTAGGCAAATCAAAGAGGCAGGATTTTTACTGGGGTTTATACCTGGCTATATTCCTATCAAAGCGCCCATGCTCCAGTCACATAACCGTCACGATCAAAGGTTGCGCTGTCAATTGTGGGAAAGAGCCACGAGCCAAAGGTCTGAGGTTTGGTCTGCCCATGCAAGGTTCACTCGCTTTCCGTTAATGAATGCAACCTCTGAACTTGAAAGTCAATTTGCTCCCATAATAATTAACATTCACCTTGGCCCCACCGGCGAGGCCCGGGTTCCTGCATAGACGAACTTGACATTTAGTTCAAAGGAATATTAATGTCAGGAATGTATAAAGCGCAGGGTTTGTCCGGCAAATAGATGTCAGCATGCGCGTAGCCGTTTGCAAACACTGACTGGGGAAGGAAAGGTGACAAATTAGATTCCCCCTAGGGATCCTAAATGAAACCTTTTTTGTATTGGGTTCTTCCGTCTTGAAAAGGCATCCTGGTGAATGATGGTGCACAGACATTATGGGAAGCAGAGAAGGGAGCAACAATAATTAGGGATGGGACAAATCGAAATTCAGTATATTGCAATACAAAAATGTGACAATACGTATGCACGGTACCATGCCTTAATATCATAATCTGAAAACTTTGTGTTTTCTTGGATTGACGATGAACTCGGCTGCCTCCTCCATATCACCGTCTGTCAAATGCTTGCTGGGACGGATCGTGGCAAACTCAAATATTTATGCAAAAACATTCACATACAATACATACATCCTCAAACCTTATATCTTTAGGCTCTTTGCGTGTCAAGACACGAGTCCTGTTAAGATTCTGTCCGCCCATGCTGGTGCACAGGAACGTAACTCAGGCCACCATCTAGGCTCCGCCAAAAGCTCACTGAATGCGTAACACAGTTTGTTTCATCAGTGTTGGTCTGCCGCTGACACCTGCGGATGGATCTCGCATTATGTTGACAGCGCCATTTTCCACGGAGATTCATTTGTGCGGAAACAGATGTAGTATTTGCATAATTCATCACCAACTTGTTTTGTGGATGGATTAGGGTAATCATTGGTTACAAGTAAATCTGTCTACCTGTACACAGTAAAAGGGAGAGCATTTGCATAATAAACCTAACTTTTGCAAACAATGGCTATGAGGGAAATCTCACACTGCATACAGAGTACATAGCTATATCTACTGAATGCTAATCATACAGTATACATTTCAGCACATAGAAGTTTTTAAAGATGTAAACGTATGACTGTATCCATTTAAGTACCTATACATGTATAGGTTAGGTTATATTATAATGCATACTCAACTCAAACTATATTGACGCATAGATAAGGATATTGCCGCTGTTGAGTGAAAACCTTGTATCTAAAAAATATCAACTTCTCAGGAACTAAGAAAAACAGAGTTACAATTGGAGTTACAAGGTTTTCACATGACAAGGACGTGTCTGTCATGTTTTTGTTTTACATGATAGAGTAATTGTATTATAACGCACATATGGAAGTATATGGCGCTATTGGAATGGAAGCTATTACTTCCCAGATAGATAGATATCACATTGGGTATTATTTCACAACATTGCGACATAATGTTTAGCATAACCTTCATCTTAACCTAAACTTCTAAAGCCGTTGGAGCAAATTGCGTCAGAATGCAACAGAACAAGGTTACTACTACTAATAATAGTAATAATAATTCCATATAATCCAATTCATTGTCATAAATCCAGGGAGTTTATGCCAATCTCTTGAGCTTTCCTTCGCAGCTCTGCATTCTAATCATGTTTAAGCATGTTTCCTGTGTAATTGTGTGACTTTGACACAGTGGGTGGTATCTCTGTGTAAGGTATTACTGCGGCGGGATCCCGCTATGCCGCCTTTGTTGCCACCACCGCTTCTGGCCAACACCATTTGAGCGAAACAGAAGGCTAACACAAAATACAAGCTTGTTCGCCATTTGTCGTGGGACGGAGCTTTGCATACGATTCGGTGAAGTTCACTTAATGCGTTTAGACACGGTTTCGCACACGCTCCGCGCGAACAATGCCGAAGGAAGCCGCGGTACGCCTTAATATGAGACCAGTGAGTCAGATATACTGCGTTTTATTTAGATTAGGCATCCAAATTGCTCTAAAAGTAAGCAGAACAGGGAGTAGAAGAGGTTGATGATGGTATTCGAGCCAAAACGTTCCCCCACCCCCACCCCCCATCTCTGATCCGAGCCAAGATTGTTTCCGAGCCAAGGTTGTTTACCCCCAGTGTCATTTTGGGAGATTTGTGGGCACTTTTCTACACTGCCTGCCATAAAGTACTTTTCTCCTTGTGAGTTGGTCTACAGGGGGAACGTGAAACACTATTTTCTGGAGGAAAATACTGTTCCAAGCATCCCAAAGGCTTCATTCACATTCTCGAGCCTCTGTTATTTTGTTTTTTTTTTCATCACTGTCTAAACAGTTGAAAAACATGACACATAACTTCATTTTTAGAGGGTTTTCTTTAGAGAGACATGACAAGGGCAGGGCCTGAATACATAAACTCAGACATGCCGGCCCCATAACTTCCAGGAGGTATTTCCTCTACGCTCATAGCCTCCAGTGGTAATTAAGCCAAGTCAAGTCAAATTGATGTCTACAGCCCTTCATCACAAAGCCTGTCTCAATGGGCTTTACAGAGAGCGAGGCTACCTGGATCTAACTAAACAACAATCAATCATAAAACAAAACGATGCAATACAGTGTGCAAACAAAATGAAACACGAGGAAGCAAAGCGAAGCACAGGACACAAAATACCAACTTTAGACCCTCAGTGAATAAATCTCCAAAGAAAGCATTATTAGGAAAAAAAAAATGGAAGAAACCTTGGGTGGAACAATTCATTCCAGGGATCCCCCACCAGGACTGCTGAGTGTGCAATAGGTGCAAGGACAAAACAACAAAATGGGCAATAACATAGACAATGACAATGAGAGATGAAGAAAGCAAATAAGACAAAGAGAAACATGATGAGGCAGAAAGATGGGACTTCTGTAATCTAGGGCCAGCACCTGCTCTATAAAGTTATCATTATCATTATTAACAGTGAGAATGAACAGAAAGCGCCAGTTCTCCGAGAATGCGTAACAGATCCATGTATTAACTCTTTCTGATCTTTGATTATTAGAGTCTCAGCCTCCATTTTGAAACAGTTTTTTTTTTTTTTTGTTTGAATCCAAGGGGGGGCACCTGAGCGACGAGGTTCAACTTTAAACGGCAGCAGGCCTCAGATCAGATATTTCGCCCAGGCGGCGCCGAATGCGTCACGTACGGGGGCCCCCCGGCGAAAAAACGATCTTCGAGCCGCCCGGCGTAAACCCGAGCCGCGATCCACTTGAAACACGGAGAGCGTCAGATTGCCTCTCGTACTACAGCCTGTCAGACGGAGAGAATGACTCTGATCCGCCTATTGCCGCTCGTCAGCGCAGTTATTGAAAATCACCTTCAATTTGCTCCTGATATCCAGATTGCGAGGGGCAAGTCATTCGGCTCCGTTTGATGTGACGATCACTCAGATCCTTCCTCTAGACAGCGAGGAGAGAGGCAGAGGAATCGGCGGCGGAGAAGTACAATAGGCGGAGATGAGAGGGACATCTTTGAAAATGGAACATGACTGGTGATGGTCGGCTATGTATGTACGCCGCGCATCCAAACGACTGGGGACGACTCTCCGCTTGCGCCCACGATGCGATTGATCGTATAAAAAGAGAGCATCGTGGCTTCATCAGCGCAGTGTACTCGCTATTGTGCACCAAAAAAAAAAAAAAAGATCACATCAGAGTGTTTAAAAAGCTCATGATGTTTCTCATTTACAGCCTAAATGAGAAAAGCGCCGTCTGCGGTGGCCCTGAAATATCTAATATTAGTGACAATAACTGTGTCGGAACATAATGCCTCTGTCAGGGTATTAAGGTAACTCGCCCGATTGGTTATTCTGCCCATAAAATCACATTGCATGGTTTAGAAATTGTGTGTATGACATGGTGCTTCTTCATTTTCAATCTGACACCTCATCTTTGTTGCCGTTTCCAAGGCTTCGGAGCGACCAGAGTGAGAATCAGGTTTGTTTGTATTGCAGTTTTGTCCCGAGCGCAGATTTTTTTCCCCCGACCCTTGATGGAATCCCCCACTGAAACCCTTGTGTATTCTTGTGGCACCGTAAACCATTCGCCAAAAAAGAAAAAAAAGAAAGGGAGGAGAAAAAGAAAAAAAGAAAGCCCCGCTGCCGGCTTGTGCAAGCGCTTCAATCAAAACCCTGGAAACTAGTTGACATGCAGGCGGCGGAGGTCTCTGCAAAGTTATTGAACTTCTTTCTCTAGCTCTTTTTTTTTTTGCTCAGAAGCTGCTTTTTATATTACCTGGCAAAACTCCTCTTTCTTTTTTTTCACCTTTTTTTTTTTTTTTTTCTCCGCCTTTCTCTGTCCAAACCCGGGGCCTGCGGTTTGAAAGGCTCAGTGTCCCTAGATTAGGTTCTGCTGGTGTGTATGATCAATGAACCGGAGCCGGCTCGCGGTCAGAGCAGCGCGGCGGGGTTGCAGCTACATCCCGCCAAGTGGCTGGATGGTGATAAGTTCATTGTTGTGCCTCCTGCGTGCCCCAGATAAGCCCCAGCACGTCGGAGTCCACCACAGCAAACCGCAAACAGCGGCGGCGAGCAGCAGCAGCAGCAGCAGCCCCCGCTGTAAACCGGTTACGGCCGGTCAGACCGCAGCATTCTGACGGATTGTCATTCCCACCTCTCAGGGCGTTTAGTGCTAATTTACCGGCCTGATTACAGAGGCAAACAAGCTCGCTGGGTTTAACACGCGCTGCTTGGATTCTCAAAAGGCGGTGACGGCACGTAGTATTTACACGCTGCTAAAAAAAATCACACATCTTTAGTATTTGCCCACTCTAAAAATATCATACATTGCTATATCCACCCTTAGTTACATGAAAACCAGACTGGATAGGATCATCTGGGTGGGGAAAATGAATGAGAAATGTTCTCCACTTCCTCAGCAACTGTTTTCGAGGTGCTTTTGTGCAACATATTTAAACTCCAGTTTCTCTAGTGGAGCTGCTCAGTGTCCAACAGTAGAAACTGTGGTTGTACTGGGCAGCTACTATATGTGAATGTGTGTAACTGGATGTGCAACAGGGCGTTGCTGGCAAAGCGCATAGCGCCAAGTCAACTTTCCCTGAATAAATAAAGGTAAAAAATGGATTTGTGAGCTCTCTCTGTCCAAAAGGTGCAGCCCCAGTGGTGAAAGGTGCAAGAGTTGTGTGTGAATACAATACATTTCCACCTTCTTTTTTTATAATCCAATCAATATGTGTTAAACCCTGCAGTGCCTTTTTATTAGTAGCAGGCATGTTGCGCCTTTACTCTGAGCGTGTAGCTTGCCAGCAGCAACGCTGTCCAGAGTTGGCGTCCTCAACAGCTAACATTGTTATTCGATCCATACGGCATTGATGTTTTGTCTAAAGTCAGCCTTCCAGTGGATGGCCATGCCTGACTGCAGTAAGGGGGCTCAGCCGACTCCAGAGTCATAGATTATGCAAGTCGCAATGTTTTTTGACATATTTGCTCTCTCTAAAGTGGGATACAGTGGAGTTGCAGGAAAGAGGCGCCGGCCCCTGTGTAACTCAATGGATAGAGCAAAGTACGAACACTGCCAGGGTTAGGGGTTTAATTCCCTGTATAGTAGAGATGGGACGATATATCGAAATTCAATATATCACGATACAAAAATGTGACAATACGTATCGTGGGGCAGAATCATGAATCGTGATATTAGCTCCATTTTATTCTGCTGTAGTAATCACAAATGAGACGGCTTGCCCATCACAATTTCACAAGCTCTCCATCGATATTATATTATTTGCACTTTGCAATGACATTTTAAAATCGTTGTTTACATTCTAGCAAGCCAATGCCATTGCTAGAATTGCTAGAACAAAATTCTGCACAGTCAGACTTTGGTCGATGGGTAGAGCATGGCATTAACTCTGCCAGTGTTTAGAGACTCATTTCCCACTGCTCAGGTTATGTATGTGTCATATTAATGCTTGGCGCTTTGGGGGGGGAAAAAAGCATCCGGCAAATTATGAAGGCCCACCGAAAGTCTACAAATGACGTCCCGGCGCTAGGCTTAACAAACTCTTGAAGAATCTCTGACTGCGTTGGATCTTCTCAACCTCAGCGGGTGGATATTACCGGGGAGTGCTGCCAGCTCTTTCTGCCCTGCTGGAAGTCGGAGCCAGAGAGTGAGAGGGACTGTTCGAGCTCGTCGTTAACTTGAATTGCGATGGTCTCACTCGGCTCACGGGTGTCTTCTGCCCTCATCTCTCTGGCTTTCTCTCTCTCTCTCACTCTCTCTTCCCTTAATCTTATTATTGCTCTTTTGCTTCCTCTCTCCTTCATTCCTTTACTCTCCCTTATTCTGTTTTTTTCTCTCTCACGCCCCTTTCTCGTAACATCTGAACGAAGGGGTACGTTCAGAAAGAAGAATTTCATGATCAAGCCATTTAGATCGACATGCTTTGTTTGATGGGGCAGAAGATGAAAAGACAAAAGAGTAATGGCAGTTATTTCATCCCTGCAGACCTCTGCGCCTTGCAGATGTTTCTCTGTGTTGTATCGGCTGCATACTGGCTCCATTCACTTGACTTTGTGGCATTTGTGTATATGGTTCGTTCAGGTTCATACTGTCCAATTACAAGTCAACCAGGACTTGTAAACAAAAGTCACATGGTTCTTGTTTCTTGGACAGAGTTTTGGTAACCTGTAATCCTCAAAACAAAAACAATTCCAGTCCCTGTAACTTTAGCTAAGCATGGTGGACTTGTCTGCACTCTTCCCTGGTGTTCAAACGAGGTAACAAGACATGAAGAAATAGCTGCATATGAGCATCAGTCCAGACTGCGGTTTGCCCTGGCTTCATTTTGTGATGCTAGGACTTCCAACCATGATGAACTGCTGGCTTTTAGATGTTAACAATCATCTCCTCATACCCATAAACCCTTGCATTTTTGTCTTGTTTCCCTGTAGTTGGCTTGGATTATGTTCTCACTCCGAACAAAATACACCTCTGTTCTCTTGGAAGAGGACCAAGACTCACATTTTCAGGTGTCTCATTATTTGGTGCCACCTGAGTTCAAGTGGCATTGTTTTCACCTGGACAAATGAACCAAACTAAAGGAGTATACGCTCCAGAGTTTGAATAAACTGCCCCAAACTTGCTTGGTGTGAAGGCGGCTTTGATATTCTAGGTGCTTGTTATAAACTACCTTGCTGGTTGGCCTTATCCCACCTTGCTAAAAAGGATTACTAAGGGTGAGAAACCATTTATTTACAGTGAGTGAACCTGAAAAACACAAGCCATCCTCTGTTGAGATTAAGTGTGTTACGTGCACTGGAGTGTGTTTGAATATTATAAAATACACACTTTGTTTAGTTTTTTTTTTTTTTTTTGTAATAACCGCCGGTGACATTGAAGCGTGAGGATCTTTTTCGTATATATTTTGCAACACAATGAGGAACAACTAGCTATTCAGGCAATGCCGAGGTAGCTGGGCTGCATGACAGTCAAGCTAAAATGCCTCCTGGGAGCACAAAGCAATCCCCATGAAAGGCCATGCTAAAGTATTCAAGGTGACTTGAATAGCAGGGGCACTTTCACTGTTCAGCCATTAGAAATTTTTCAAGTTGGACTATAGGCCAATTTTAACTTTGGATTGAGGAAACATGGACAGTTGAATTGCCAGGATAAGCCATTCTAAAGCGGTCTACAAGCTTTAACAACAAGGGGAATGGTTTGAAATACAGGTAAGTAGTGCTGAATGCATTCTCCACTTACTCGGCCTTTCAGAATACAAGGAAAGCGTTCAAAATGTGTCTTTTATAACCATGCAATAAAAGTAATAACAGGGTTTTTAAAGCACTTTTCGAGGACTCAGACACTTGGAGCAAATAAATGGAAATAATAAAAGAAGAGATGTATAAAAAGCAACACTATACAACACTTAGTCTTGTATGATAGAGTATACTGTATGGCAAAACTCATGTCTCTCGAACGACAGGTTGTCAGATCGCTGTTTTTTCCGTCGAGACGAGAGAATGAACAAAATTCTGTAAAAATTTGCGGCATGCTTGTAATAAAAGGAAGGACTTCTGCGATCCTACATCTGTGAGACAGGACAACACAAGGCATAAAATGAAAGGTAGGGAGAGGATGTGAGTGAAACGGGGATTAAGATCGTTTTCACAATCAACATATTTTTTTATTTTATCTCATCCACACGGAGATTAAGCTGTTTTCCATCTCTGTGGCTCTGCAGAAGAGCAAATGGGTTAACCAATGAGACATAACAGAAATCGTAATTGCTATTCGTCTCAGGATAGAAAATGGCTTTGGTGTTTGTTTGGTTCATTGCACTGCGCGTGCCTTCTTTGCGAGCGTTGACGTGCATTTTGAATTAAGCCAACATCAAGGCGAGACAACTCCATTACAGAAGAGCAGTGTTCCTGTTTAGAATGGCTGCTTTGTTAATCTCTTTCTACATGGAAGCGATGCCACCAGTTGACGCCATGGCATTCTTTCATACGAGAGGAGAAGTTTTTGACACAGCTCTAAAAAAAAGTACATTCATCTGTATGGAATATGATGCAAATGTACAGAACACGTTTCCTTGTCTCTCCTTCAAAGAGACGTCAGAATGCTTTCTCCTCTTTTTATGCATAATTTATTCGTTGGCATGAATATTCCGTGTTATTTTCTTACAAGGATTATGGTAGATAAGTAGAGAGATCATGCCAGTTCATTCATTCATCGATCTATTCATTCATCCATTCATCCATCTATTCATTCATTCATTCTTTGAGAAATTGTATTTTGTATTCATGTGCCATTACACAAAATAGCTCAAGATCATTGTGGTCCTTGCTGTCCTTCCTTCAGTCTGAGCAAAGTGGTGAGAGGAGAAGCGGAACACAGCACTTGAGACAAATTATTATTTATAGTCAAAATATCCTTCCTAAAAGCATCATTTGCATGCAATTGCCAGAAATATCCTAGGAGCCACGAACAGATGGGTTACATAAGCTGTAGTCCATTGTAAGGGGATGTTTTCCAGCAATCACTCAATAATTCTGCCGTTACACATCAATGAATTCTGGATATTTGCAGTCATAAGTAGCAATTTATTCCACTCGATAGCTGTAGTATACAAGAGTGAAACCTCTTATGCAAAGTTAACAATGCTAGCTTTAGTGATGCATCATGCCTCAACGCCATTTCATTTAAAGAGTAACTAAACCCCACCAAATCTGTGGTGAACCCTGACACCTAATGGTGAAAAGTAGGGTACTGCACTGGCCATCTGCTATTGGCTGGTCTTTGTGCCAGGTGATGTCACCACCTTTTGTACTCTATGGAGGGTGACATCACCTGGCACAAAGACCAGCCAATAGCAGATGAGCAGTGCAGTACCCTACTTTTCACCATTAGGTGTCAGATTTGGGTTTAGGGTTTAGTTACTTTTTAAACATCTAAGCAACCATTTTTAAAGCGCCATACTCGTCTACAACATGCCCAATCCATCTGCTCCACCTAGCTGTGACGGGATGCATCTATGCGATCGCATTTTTCGCAAATTCGACTTTCCGCAAGTCGAATTTCTCATCACAATCCATCGGGGTTGGTCTTGTCGAATCTCATCAAACCAACCGTCCCATGTATTTTACAGCAGCTCCCGGCAGAACCTCCTGTGATCTCGGCTCACCTTGAGGTGGACCGCTCCCCCTGTCCCCCCCACGCCTCCGCGCCCCATACATAATCATCCGACATGAAATTTTAAAACGGCCAAGTTCTAAAAAAAAACTCCCGCAAATTACCATTCGCTCGGCCGTCCCGCTTAATATGTGGAGTGCCGTGTTGGATAAATTGTTAGAAAAGGGACCGACTTTGATTGATTGCTCAGTTTCCTATTCTCATTCATGTAGAAAATTGGCAAGGCCGAAAGAAGCACACCTTGAAACGAGCCCAGGAGCATTCCCCGGGACATGTGAAGTGTTTATGCAGTCTGCGAATGATTTCTATGGGTTTTGTGTTATTCGCAGTTCGTTTGTTTTGTTTTGTTTTTGTTTTTTTTACTTTTCCATTCCTTTCAGTGCCATGGGCGCTCAGATGTAGGCAAACAAAAACCCGCATAGTGATCCGGCCATGTCAGTATCAGACGTCGTCGACAACTATCGTTTGCTTTGTACAGTTTTTCTTCAGGCTTATTGTCTTCGCCTGCTATATTATTTATTATTTAACTTCAGGATCTTTTTTAGTACAAACATCAAGGTGTCTAATCATGCTGTTTTCTCTGTTTTCTGGAAGAAAAACAAATCCTCAGGAGTCATCACGTTGATGAAATCACTATTGAAGTTTTTTCATGTTTGGAAGCTTGTCTTTGCTTACTGTGTTATGGGCGGAAGGATCTTTGATAAGCATTCTAGACATATTTGGGCTGCTGCTTATACATGTCTGTGTAGTTCACAATCGGTGTAGTACTCTCTCTCTCTCCCTCTCTCTCTCCTGTCTTTCTCTTCCCCCTTCCCATCCTAACCAGAAGCTATGACTTCGAGAGGAGAGGCAAGAGAGGCCAGCTTCCCCTGACACCGCAGGAGGATGTGAGCAGAATAGTTCCAGCCTTCACTCCCCCCCCCCCACCACCATCACACACACACACCACTACACATACACACACACACACACACAGAGATAAACACACACACCTCCCGCCTCCCTCAGCAGCCCCTACTGCTGCTGTTAAATCCCAGTACAAACACACAGCTCCATGGCCATATGGTGTTCTCTCCCCTTCTCCTCTCCCGCTGGGCAAACAGGCCTTGGAAAACAGCATTTTCCTCGGACCGTTGTTTAGCTGCTGATCTCCCCTCAACAGGGCTGTCGGTCTGTCTCATTACTTCTGAATGCCTCTGTCAATATCCAGGTGTCAGTTGTCATCCGCCTGCGTGCATGTTGAAATTTAAAACACGAGTATACAGCGTTGGTGGGTTGTGAAAACAGCTAAGAGACGACTTACACGAGGCGAGGAATCAGGTACTAGCCATGTCCAATATTCATATTGGGCCCTAAATCAACAAGTGGGACTTCAACATAGAATAGCATCCTATCACCCCTAAATTTCTAATTAAAATGCTGTAGATTTGCCCTATTTGCCCAAATTAAGCTCTGGTGTCAGGTATGGTCTCTTCTCCGGGCCCCAAAAAGTGACAAATTGAAAATTAAAGCTGCACTATGCAACTTTTTTCACTTTTAAATAACAAAAAATGAATAGGATACATTATACATGAGCAGCTGTGTCTGTCTGTCACCCTGTGTGTTCATGCCTAAATCCCACCATTTGCCTGAAATTGGCTTTTTCAATGATGGGTTTTGGGGTGAATAGCATTTGCAGTGGGCGTGGCCAACGGTGAGCTGGGCTGTGGCTATCAAGGTGAGGCTACCAGCCACAGCTTGGGGGACGTTAAAGCAACAACAGCAATGTCGGAAAGCAGTAAGAAATGAAAGAACAGTGAAGCTACCATAAACCTGTGGCAGAAAAAGGCTAGTTCAAGAACATCGGCATTGCTTATTTTTGTTTTATGGGTTCACTGTTTGCTTCTTCAATACTTGTGGTGGCTTTATGGTTGCCCAGCCTCAGGCTCGATACAAGGTAAACAGCTCATCAAGATGAGTGACAAGTGTTGGGGTGGAATCTTGAAATCTTAATCTTGAAATGGAAGTTATAAAGTTATACCAGACGATATCGGGGGCTAGTAGTACACATTTATGCGTGCCTGGGGGGGGGGGGACATGCAAAGAAACAAAATCATAATCACACAATGTATTATATGTTGATTAGATGCCCAAATTTCCTGAATAATAATAACAACCCCTGGTCTTACAACATCAAACATCATGTACTTTTAATGAGCAGACTGGGAAATTTAGAACCTCCTGATGAACTTCTGAACTTTGTTTCCGCTGCTTAGTGTATTCTAGTCTGTAATTCATGAAAACAAGAAAAAAACAAAAACATTTCTATTCATGAAAAAACAAAAGACGCACTTTATCTTGTTTTTGGAAGGAGCTGAGTTCACTTGTCATTAAAAAGCGTTCCATTAAAGCCACTTGCTTTGATTATAAAATTACCATGTACCAGCAATAGCGGAGGAAAGAAAAAAGAGGAAGAGAACTCTGCGTTTTAAACAAAGGATGCATCCAACAGGTGCTGGTGAGTAAATCAAGAGAAATCGTGACTTGGCTTTGGCTGTTTTGTGAAGTAGAGCATAAAAAGTACACTTAATAAATGCTCCCAGAGCGCACAGCAAATGTACAACATTCACATAGTGGATCTGTGCCATCTTGAGCACCATGATAGTAATATGTAATGAAGCTGGAAATCCATAAATTAAAAATTTACCCTGTGGTACCATCTATAAAGTATGTGAACTACTTTTTAGCCTAGTCTTTCTTCTATTCTCTTCTCACATATTCTGAAGTTCCTCTATTTGTTGTTGCTGTAGCGTGAAGTTGACTGTGAAAAATCAATATCAAGACTTCAGCAGTCACTCAACGGCACCGACATACTTCCTCCTAAAAGTCCTTAAAAAAACTGTTTTTGGAGCTTTTTTTGTTGAAAAAAGAAAGGAAAAAAGCGGTGGAGCAGACTGCATGCTGATTACAGATGGAGTCAAATTAAAATTCGTAGCACAGAACATTGTGGCATTGTGAGACCAGCATGTTGTCAGACATGGGAAAACTGGTTTCTGTGCTGGGTTGAGTAATGACACAGCATACGATATATATATTGCACTGTGGAAATAACCGAAGTCGAAGATAGAGGACAAACAGAAACACACCCTTCATATTTTCACACATCACAATAATGCCTACGCGTACACGCTCACCGATATTCCCTTAGTATGCAGCATACTCAAGTTTTCAGTTTATGAGTTGGTACATGTTATCGTAATCCGGATAAGCTCATATCCCGTTTATGAGAACCCCAAATATGATAGCTGAGGATGTGCTGATATTACAGTATGTGGTATATTGAGGCCTACCTTGTCGACTGTTGCTTTTTTTTATGATCCGTTCAAGCCTGGTTTCCATGGTGATATTTATAGTCTTCTGTTCATACTGTACATACATGCAGAGATTTTCATGATAGGGATGTAAAGATACGCGGTGTATCCTGAATATGGCCTCAACTGGTATTGGAGATTTTGTTACAAATCAATTCCAAGTCATTCTGGATAGGAGCTTCAGCTAAAAGCCTAGAATTTATAGTATATGTAAATGTTTTCCATGCATAAGGCACAGGTGAGTTCCAACACTGTATTTTCCTTGCATATCCACCGTCTTCAACCGCTTCCAATAACATTATCTTTGTGTATAATGCCAGCATCTTCACCCCCCTACCTAACCCTGACTCTAAGCCAGAAAAAGCCACATTCACTGCGTCAAGTGGATAGTCAACTGTGGGAATAAGCTCCCTCCAAAATCCAGTAACGGTTTGGTTCAGTTAGAGGACGGGCTTGAAGGACATCCTCCATGTGTTCATATTAGAATAATGATCCGGAAATTACTACCCCACGCTCTCTCCTTCATACTCATCCCTTCTCAGCCCCTGGGCCCTCAGCTCAAGGCTTGTCGTGTTCGCTTTAATAGTCATTTATTATTGCTAAGTTAGGGGAATTGAGAATCAACAGCTCCAAAGTAATTTCTGCTTATCGCCATGCCCTCTGGTGACCGGCGCCATGTGACGATTGTTATCGTTGTCTCGGCGGAACAGAGTTTAGAGAGAAAGAGAAGAGAGAGAGAGAGAGAGAGAGAGAGAGAATACACTTGTGGCACAATGCTTGTGGAAGAGTAAACTCCTCCACGCACTCCATTTTGTGAGGAGGTTTTGGATCGGGAGCTTTTTCAAAACACTACGGTTGGGAATGCGTGTTTGTAGATATATTGCTGGTGATGCAAGAATTCAGTTTGTGTTTCTGTCCGCTTGTCTCGATGCTGGTCACGTTGACTTATCCATATTTGGCTGCCTCCGCTGTCAACAGATGGTAAAATGGTAACCCAGCAAACATGCTGACATTGAAGAGATGTTGATATGATGACCTTCACCAGCATTGAAAACCTAGTGTAAATATTGTGCCAAAATGAAAGCTGAGATGGCGATCGATTGCTGCTATCTGCATCGTTTCGTGAAACTGGGACCTAAATATCTTTAGGATCTTTCAGTTGTAAACAGTTTCCAAAGCTGTTTGAATATGGATTTTTACACTGCGATGATATATTGTGAAGATTTTGTGCTCGTTTGTTTGTGCATTCAACCGAACGCCTCGTATACAGTTGACGTACGAGCTAGTTCCGCTCCACCAGAAATCATTCAAGTAAATGGAGGACCTCTGTAACAGTGTATAAATGCAACGCTCCCTTGTGGACAGCAGATCTGTTCACAACGGAGTGACGGATACTTTGAAAAATTTCAGCCTTCTTCATTTTCAATCGGAAGTGATCAAACCACTGAAGAAGATGAATGGATGGCATAGCAACTATTAAACAATGTATTTTTTCAATAAATGCATCTTGTTTAATACATATTTTATTATTTGACTTTTTATTCAAGACGCGATAATTAAAATACTGTGATTATTATTTTCGATTAAAATATGTTCTCCCTCCTTTTTTGGTGCTAATTTTGGTATACAGCAAGCTAGAGCTAGAGTACTATTGATAGCTCGGTAGCTAGCCAGCTAGCTTACCTTAGCTCTAGTTAGCTACCGCTAGCTTGCTAGCCCAAACAAGACTTTGAATTGTGTACGAGGCGCTCCTCCATCGTCCGTCAATGTGCGGCACGAACCGTTGGGTGGCGAGACTGCGTTGAGAATTCGGGCACGTCAAATTGGCGGATGAATTGTGTACGAGGCGTAAGGGGTTGGACTTGGCCACCTCCTGCACGTTGTCGTCCATCAAATGCTTGCTGGGAAGCTTTAATATCTATCTAGAGAGACTGATAGCATCACTAGCGAGTTAGCTGTAGCCCGCAAGGTCCCAGAAGGCCCGTATGAATCTGTTGCAGCTTCACTTTAACACTGAGCCCCGTCATCATACCCAGAAGCACTCCAATAAGTCGAGTGATTTTATTCTACAACTGGCACTTCACTGTGGTGCTATTGCCTGGAACAGAAAAAAACTCCCTGCAGGGCGCTAAAACACAAAATCTGACAGCGTTGCATTATAGCGCTCTTAAAAAAATGTACCCTGTATTTCCCAGAGATTGCACCACCTAGACTGTAATACTTTAATTTGTTCATTTCCAGCGTTGCTTCAGAGTCTCAGAATAAGTATCAGATTTGCTTTTTTTGCATTCTTAAATCCTTAGTGAGGATTGTTCAATCGTGTCAATTATGCTTGGATAAGCACAGGTCTTTGCGGATCGTGACTCGCAGATGGAAAGAGAGATTTTTCAAACTTTCTCATCTCATTGTAATGCAAAGTACAATAACGGGCCTGTATACTAACAATACACATGTAAGTGAACCTGTGAGAGCCTCAAAACACACTTAGCATTCTTGGTAATCTATCGTATTCTGGCAGGCCAAGTGCTCTGTCAATCAATTTGGGAATGGAGAAATGCTCCGCAGTGGTACCACTCTTTTGTTTATGCTCGCATTGAAGATTAGGCTTTTAAAATGCTTAAGATAGATGCTGTGTCAGTTTCACTCTGCAGGACTTGAAACTCCTTTAAACTAAAGGGTCCAGTGAGTCTGCATGCAGAGGAGGTGCACTAATAATGTGGTGTAATCAGATTACTTTGATCCATTTTAATGCTGGTAGGTGGCCCCCTTTCTCTTTCTCTCCCTCTCCGCCACTCTCTTTATCCCTTCCTCTTTCACTCTCTCTCTCTCTTGCTCTCCCTCTCCACATCTTTATTTCTTCCTTTCTTCCTTTCTCCCTCCCTCCCTACCTCTCTCCACTGGTGGTATGTGGTCTCGTGCAGCAAGGCGACAGTCTCATTAATCCAGCTCTCATGGCAAACTAGTCCCCGGGGGGAGAGAGAGCACACTTTTTAAAAAGTGCCCTGTCACACTCTGGCACATCATTTGCATTTAGGTTAAAACCAGTCGGGACTCTTAAATCTTATTTACGGGGGAGAGGGAACTCCCTCTCCACTGCGGCACTGGCGCATCAGTTATTGTCAGGCCCATACTTGTTATACTCGCGCAATTATAGACATGCGCCGCCGTGTCACAGTAAAAGCATTGAGTGTTTTGCCGTGTACGCAGGTTATGATCTATATCAGGGTTGTGGTTATTATCCAGTGTGGAAGTTGTATCCTATGCCAGCAATAAATGTAATGGCCTAACTGACAAAGAAAAGCGTCGAGAAAGTCATTTATATTGATACACTATGAACTGCTAGTGATTGTAGTCCTTTGCATATACACTGAGTGTACAAAATATTAGCACTGCCTGCTCTTGCCATGAAATAGACTAGGTCAGGTGAATCCTTGCAAAGGTTCAACCTTTGATCCGTAATCAATTTCTTATTCCCTTCAGGCAGTGAACTGGGGATACAGATGAAGGGGACAACACAGATTAAAGGATTTTAAAGCCTTGAATCAATTGAGACACGCATTGTGCAGGTGCAAAAGCGGTGTAACTCAATACAAGGAACATGCTCCTAAAGTTTTGTACACTGTGTAAAAGCCCGTGATCAGCAATAAAAATCTTGCTTGCAAGTATTTCTTAGACTAGTAATCAGTGTTATGGTCTCGTGTAGCACGGGGTTGGCCTTAGTTTATATATAGATTTCTACACTATTGCATCGCAGTGATAAGTGGGTTTCGCAATCTGAGAACTGGATGTCGTGTGCATTTCATGCTTTACCTCTGCGCTCTTCTATATGCTTCCCCTGGCTCTACAATCCTAGTTGTTTCTGTCCTAATTCTCATCTCCCATGCCAACTGAAGTGCCTCGACTTACTGCTTTGAGTCAGTCAGCACTGGGCTGTTCTTTTGATCAAGGCTCATCCTCATTATTATTTACAGACCCTGATTTCTCCCTGCAACCACTGCTACACGAATAAACCAGCTCATAGTGTGGACTTTGATCAATTATAGACTATTCACTAATGGACTGTGCGCCCCCCCCCCTCTGCACCCCCACCACCCGCCTCTGTTCCGCATTGTGCTTGTATTGGTTCTTTTCCTGCGTTGAATCATATATTTAGATTTTTTATTACTGTAACCTCTTGGCTTCTTCTGTGATAAATATTGAGTTTATTGTGACACTTCTGTGTAAAATGAACTTCACCTTATTTGATACGATGTACACCAATTTGTATAATAGGTTTTTGTACTGCTTTGTGTCATGCTAGCAATTAGTGTAATAGTCAATCCAAGGAGCAAGAACAGTCCATAAACAGTATAAAGAAATGCACTGTAGACCAGTTGGTGGCATTGTATTGTAATCTGCATATTCCAGCCAATAGAGTAAGCAGTGTTGGGTGAAATCTTGTTATGCTGTTGCAATTACAGACCAACACCTTAACCAAAAGGAAGATTGGATGCTAGCCTATTTACAGATGTAATGAAGTATATTGAGATAATTAGTTACTCCCAAGTAGTTACTCCCATGCCAGTTATTGTTGTTCGAGTGATTATCCTCAAGTTTCTCTTGTTTTTTGTTTTTTTTTGCTAAGCGCTCATTGTTGTGGTGTTTCTGCACTGCTCTTCCCAGAGATTACCTGTCAATCAAACAGTGAGTCCAGTACTGTGATGTCTTTTTCCTTCCTTTTTTATATCAATTGACAATAAAAAGCCGCAAAGTGGACTTTTATTTACATGAAAATGTTCAGTAACAGGTATTTTAACAGTCTTAGCAGTGGTCTTACATAGTACTGGGTGATCAGAGCAGTTCACTCACTCGCTCGGTTAAATAAGAGGACATTAATGCATTTATTGTTATTATCAACCCTAATTAAACCAAGGAAGCTGGCCAAGATCATCTACTTATTTCCAGCAACAGCCTGCTACAGTAGTGAGTAGATGGAGGTGGGATTTGCACTGCAGTCTTGCACAGCTATGACCTCTGGTTCAATTCACACATTCCAGTCTAATGCACTCACTCCGTGTGACTTACGAGCCTAATGCACCTTTGCTGCACCACAGACTTACATAACAGAATATCACCCACAATGCCTTGTCATGCATTCCTAATGTTTTCCCCTTCTGCACTCTGTGTGTGTTTTGGCGTGCATCACTAATATTTACAAGGAGAAAAGCGAGGGCTGGAATGTATAGGCAAAGAGAGCAGGGACTGAGGTACAGTGTGGATTTTCAATAAGCCAGTGAAGGTGCTTTTATGTTCAGTGAGAATAACCATAAACTCTCAGCTGTGGGCTCCCATAAAAACACTGTTCACTCCCTCTTTTCTTTCTAGCTTAATTATTTCTTCTTCTTTTTCTTCTTCTGAATATGGATATAGATCTAAACATTTAAACTGTGTTAGGTGTGTTTGAGTTTCCTCTTTGGCATCCCCAAAGATGTCATTTTCAAGATGAGATCAGTAAAGTACCCCTCCTTTTTTTTCTTTTTCTCTATATATTCAAAATAACTGCTAAGTCTGATGTTATCTTCTCAAACAACTGTGCCCTGTCGTTGTGGCATATGTACCCCTGTAAAGTAGTCTGGCTTGAATGTCAAGGACGATGGTAGGTAGGCAGACTCAGCAGACATCTTGAGTTCACAGAGGTGAATATTTATTTACAGTGCTCTCCATTACACGTGTAACTAACCCATCTGACTATATAGGGTGTTCAATTCAAACCTAGGTAGGCTTTACAAGCTCATTTACATTACTAAATAGCTCTATACAAGGTAAGTAATCCCAACACATTACTTTAGAATGCATCAAACAAACAAAAGAAACATTCTTACAAAAAAGAAAACCCTTCCACTTGGTTTGGCCCAGTAATGTCAGCATGACATCACCAATACCATAAAAATCAGGAAATACTGCGCGGGCCCCTCCCAAACAGTAGTCCTGCATGGTGGGTCTGAACAAAGTAACAAACAATGGTAAGTATGAACAAAGGAACAAACTATTAAACAATGTTCCAACCTGCAACATAATAAAGGTAACTGAAACTAACTTATGGCTGTGTGTTTGCTTGCAATGGTAAATCATAACCACATGAACACATGCAGAAATAAGATGGTGTACTGTATAAGATGAACATGTAGCCTAAGGGACAAGTGGTGAGTAAAGGAGAGTTCTCACCCACTTTGGCACAACCCCTAGCATCGTTGTTTTCTTCTTTCTCACTATATTTCAAGTTTTACTCAACTCTTTTTGAAATGCAGTGTGTGAGAGTGAAAGGATAACACTTACTTTTAGTGTGGGCCTTGGTTGTGAAAACAATGGCACAGCGGTGTCGGCAGCCAGAGGGCTGGCAGGTAATGTAATGTATCTTCCGGTCCTCAGCTCAATTGCCCCCATGGCTGAGGACAGTATGAGGTCAGCTGTCCTTGTCTTGTTAAAGGGATAGTTCGGTATTTTGAACCCATGGCTAGTAGGGAGTAGTAGGTGCATGGACATTAGTTGCTTTGGTAAATTGGCTTACTGGGAAGTTAGCTTACTTGCTAGTTAGCTAGCAAAATATGAAAAAGTATTGTGGCACAACTTCAGCCACTGACAAGGACATGGAATGGGCAGGTGACATTCCATTTTGCTAGCAAACAGAGCCAAAACAACAACAGGTTCAGGCTAGCTGAGCTCACTCTTCTCAAGCTACAACAAATTTTGGAGTAGAGACTACGGCTAAAGACAAGACAGTTTACTGTGTCACAGTAACCTACATTTGGGAACAAATCTACCTTATTAGACTATTCACTTTTACTTATAACATTAATAATTGGACCTAGGGCCACGCCATGACTTTTAGAAATATTTCTGCTTTTCTAGCCTGGTTGTTAGATTTTTAACCATTATCAGCAGGGTCTGACATGAACTTTTTCTCCACCAGCCTCTATAGCAGGTAGATGAAAACATTTACCAGCCACCATAATAACTGAGACAGAAAAGCATATCCCAGAGATCCCCCAGTCACAAAATCTTTGTAACATCTTATTTATTATACATATTTTTACCCCATTTGGTTTGAACAAGAATCATGTCCTCATTATTTACTTCCTTACAAGCTCACATTTGAGTGAGTTTGTAAGCTCGTCTGGCTTATAAAACTAGAGGGCCGGCACTTGCTTTTCAAATGTACCACGCCACATTGTGTACCACGCCCACTGTGGCAGTGGACTGTCAAGTGCTGGGTGCAAAGAGAGAGTAGGCTGACAGGGCCTCCATGCAGACTGTGATTGGAAATTTGAATGTTGACTGACAGCCAATGTGGGATTTGTGACAGCCATGTTTTGGTTGTCAATCAAGTAACATAATCGTGCATTGGGTGTCAGTCGTCCAGTGCTACAAATCAAATTTGTAATCACATGCAATCGTAGAGGCGGAATATGTTTTGTTTCAAAAAACCACCTGGGAGTTAGA
Source organism: Centroberyx affinis (assembly GCF_046629955.1). Lineage (NCBI taxonomy): Eukaryota > Metazoa > Chordata > Actinopteri > Beryciformes > Berycidae > Centroberyx > Centroberyx affinis. The sequence continues at coordinate 152,636 of NW_027281556.1, read as the reverse complement.
CAGTCTTACCTTTCTTAATATCAGACCCTGATTGTTAAGTTAGTCAAGTCTCCCGTGGACCTCCATGATGACGCCAGCCGCGGTTGCTTGGTAAATTTGTGACGCAACTTGCAAAGCCTCTATACACTCTGTCCCCTTTGTGTGTCTTGTTGTCGTCTGGCAGAGATCTCTGGGAACTCGGAGGACATCCCCCTGGTGCGCTGGAGGCAGCAGTGGCTAGAGAACGGGACTCTGCTCTTCCACATCCACCACCAGGACGGCAGCCTGAACCTCCCGGGGCTCTCCCCCACCGAAGACCCAGCCGGCGAGTCCGCAGAGGAGGAGCTCCGCATCCTGCATATCTCTGTCATGGTAAAAGCATCTGTTCCAGGGCTGAAATGTTCACCAAAAAAAAAATCCCTTTTTTTGCCTTATAGCTTATTATTTTATTTTTCTGGATATGGGTTTAAAATAGATAAAGCCCTTTCAGTGTGTTTGGGTTATCCCCCCTGAAACATCCTCAAATATGTCATCTTCAAGACAAGATAAAGTTTGCCTCCTCTTGTTTTATTTTCTTTTTGTCTTTTCCCCCTATGTATTCAAACTGAAATAGTCGACTGCACTCTTTTTCGGGACAAAAGGTTTTTTTCGGGGGAGCAGATAAATCCTGCAGATGCCTGCCATGGTACAATAACCGTTCTAGAGCCAAAAATGTTTCATTTACAAAACACAGGCAAAAAAAGAAAATCGGCGATCTCTGTATCCTGCAGATCTCTGTCATGGTACAGTAGCTGTTCTCAGGCCAAAATGTTTAATTCACAACACGTCCAAAAGAAAAAAGGCTGTGGGATCTATGTTTAAAGGAGGATTGTGGCACTCCACTGCTACACCACTGCTTGCTTTGTTTATATTGAACGCATAGCATCGTGAGTGCAGAGTATGCACTTTGGCCTGCTGTTCTGCAGACCGCCACAGGGCATTGACACGTTCGACATGGAGTACGGGTGTGGTAAAGGGACGGAGGAGGTGGCACTTATTTATCGGAGGGAGTTAGTCAAGGCTTCATGGAAAAATCTTCCCGAAACATAAGTACAGATAGATACTTTTACCCGTTTTATGTCGGAGAGACACAAGGCAGATTAAAGAGGCAGCAAACTATTTTGGTATATATGTATTTCTGGATGGAACATGCCTTTATGAAGCACTGAAGTTCTGCATTTCACTCGCAAAATGTGGATTTTTGCGCGCCTGCACTGTATCAAACCTTATCTGCTATGTCGGCATAGTAGGAAAATGAATCCTCAGATCTCGCCGCTTCCTCTTCCTGCCCGAGGAAATGTATATTTATTAGATCTAAGATATGCCACACCTACTCCCAGTGCCCTTTCGCAGCCCCAAAGACATTACAATCGCGCTTTGATGGATGATATGTATTTTCAGACATTGAAAGCATATTAGAACTGCATACACAAATGATTAGTCAGCTTGAGAAGAGTTTTGCCAGCAGCTATATCCCGCGCAGGCATGGGGCAGGGCGCTGCGCTCCGACACTCCCTGAATGTCAATGACCTCCAGACCTTGAAATAATGACAAATAACTGACCTTGACTTCATTCTGCATGTCGTGCATCTATTAGCAAACATGAAGCCGACCCACTGGCACACAGGCTCAAACGGGGACAGCGTTTTCATGTGTCAGCCTGCTAGCCAATGTGGAGGTTGTTCTTCTAACCTTATTGTTTTTCCCTCTAATCTCACATTTTTACTCGCCCGTTTATCTGCATGTCGCGTCCCATCAAGCTCAAGTCGGTGTCTTTGTATTCCCTGCTCTCCTACTCCCTCGTCCCGAAAAGGCGTCCCACGGAGGCGCGGGTAGAGAGGGATTAGCATGCAGATCCGAGCAGACCGCGGCAACAGATGGACGCGGTGTTGCCGCTGCGCCGGCCGGGCCCCGCTGCAGCTTGCCACCCGGTTGGAGGCCCCGACCTATAAATCCAACGCCGTGTCACTTGTTCAGCTCCTCGCGGATACAAAAGGGGCCCCGCGAAGTCTGCTCGACGGCCTTTTTAGCTCAAACACACACCTGTCACGGGGGCCGTTTTCCATTGTCTGCCTTACCGAGGGAGACTGCCGGGCCAGCGGCAGCCCAAAAAAAAATACACTGGAATACAGCTGCGAATGTGTTAACCGCTTTAGGTGTTCACACACTCAGCAAAATCTAATAAAACCCTTGGTGTATGGTTACGTTGTGCGTTAAAAGCAGCAGGGAGGGGAAATAATGAAACATCAATAAAAAGCAGTTCACAGAGGCTATAAAACACACTTATTTGTTCATAATTCATTTGACATGATATTCAAACTCACACTGACATGAAAAATGACTTTTTTAGCTCATTTTAACTATCATACCATACACCTATTTCACATTTTATGACCAAATGAAAAGACAAAAATGACATTTTTATATCAAAATCTGCTATATCAAAACCTTTTGCCGCCTGGAAAACAGAAAATCTTTTCTCTCCCTAACTGATATCCCATTGGTTTACACATTCAATGATCTCTCCCCACGTTATGTTCCACCTTAATATCCTGTTTCAACAGGATATACATCACAATAAGGCAAGGCAAGGCAGCTTTATTTGTATAGCACATTTCATACACTGAGGCAATTCAAAGTGCTTGAATTGCTAAGGAAGCGAGATGCTCTCAAAATGCTGTTTCATTGTGACTTTAACACTGGAAAGTACAGTAAGTCAGCTGAGGGCCAGTATCGAATTTTAGAATTTAAATATCTCAGATTTCAAAATGAACCTTCAGAACTTTTCCAACAGTCACTTTCTGTATAAATCAGGATGACTAGCCAGGGACAGCAGAGGACACTTGTTGGATCTGAATGCACAAGGAGAAGCTTTGAAAAGGATCTGCTCAGCCTTTTTTACACAGAGCTTCAAAATCACACCAAGAAATAGTAGATATACTAGATATAATTACCCCCATTCATTTGACGGCTCGTTGGCCTTCCTTTACACAGCCAAAATCCCACCAGCCTCTCTAGGGTTAAGGAGATATTCTACCTTCGCTTTCGCTTTGATCTCAAGGGTTGTGTTTCGCAGCGCTCTTTCCATGTTTTTTATCAAATACCTGAAACGGATTTTACTAGAATTGGTCCCAGGTCTGCACATCCCGGCCAGGTTGGTTCAGCCAGGGAGCAGAACATCCAATCAGCCACAGTTCATTGCCTGGCCACCGTGCTCACCACGAGACCGTTTATACCTAATGGATGAGTTGGGACTCCAGCCTTTTTAGGCTTGAAGACAAGCCAATCTTATCATGGGCTTGATCCTAAAGGGGAATCAAGTTCAATGAACTGCACCAAACTTGGGCTCTGCGGCCAGAAAAGGGGATTTTCTTCTGTTATACCGGCCCAGTTGCTATAACAGTCTTTACTCAGGTGATTTGAACCTTTTCTTTTAATTCATTATATGCAGCAGTGAAGAGGATTCCCAAATATGAACCGCACAGTGACTAATTTCCATACAAAAATGAAATGTACTCCAGTGTTTTTGAGTATACCTGAAGTTTACTGTTAGAAGTGTGAAGCTTCCCTGCGTAAAAAGGCTGTGTTCAGAGTTCAAAGCTGCTCCCTGTGCATTCAGATCCAACAAGGTGACCACAGTGTCCTCCGTTGGCCCTGGCTGGTCATCCATAATAGATGACTATCCTTGTGTTTGTCTGTACCAACACCAGGTGAGACACTGGCAGTTCAAACCCATGTCCTCAACTTCAGCTCGAGCCCTAGAGACAACTACAAAGTAAAAAAATCCCAACATTCACCCATGAGAAAACAACAAAAAAAAACAACACACTGAATATTTGAAACAATATAGACTCAGATATTTAAAGTACTGGTGGCATGATTGATTCACTTTTCGAGACACTTCTGCTCCAGACAGTGAAATATTGCTGTAAAAGGACACTCCTCCCTTTTTTTTTTTTTAATTTTCAAGTTTTAATCAGCTACTATTTTGCCACGGGACCTCCACAAATCAACCCAATCACCACATACAGTATAGAGGCAGCCAAGCCAAGTAAATTCTGTAATATGGAAGCATAATAGAGTTTATTCATGCTTACAGGGATTAGATTTTATGTTTTCCATAAAGCAACTTTTTAATTGATAGCAACATCATAGTAAAACCAAACACCTCAAACACATTGAGTTGGAACAGGTGAAGATATACACAAAAAAATGCATAAAACTATTTACACATAGCAGCACATAAATATAATCAATGCAATCGACATGAATAATGCAGTCCTGGCCCATATACCTTGACAGTTGACACTGTCCTTCGTGCTGCATGGTACACAGTTTGAGCAATATGGTCGAATTGGGTTTACCTCAGCTGTGCGAAAGCCCTCGAGGTACAAGAGTTTGTTGTGGTTCAGTAGTGTGAAAAAAACTCTCACTGTGCCCACTCAACCCAAAAGGTGAGGAGCAGTCGAGTCTGTCAGCGCCTTATGGTGTTTGAGGCAGCAAATGCAGTCTGGCCAGCCCTTTGTTTCTGTCAGTCTGGGTTGTGCCGGGCAAATTAAGGACTTGGACAGTATGTGGACTTGCAACATAAAGGCGCTACACAAAGCAATTTGACATCAATAAATTGTTGCCGCATTCATTTTGACCTTAGTGTAATTATTAGCAACAAACAAGACCATCACCAAGAAGACTGTCAGCCTCTACCGGCCTGCATTTTACATTATGTGCCGCCGTGTCAGATTTGGCAGGAAATCTGCTGGATTGCTTTATGGCACAAAACAAGAAGAGGGCGCTGTTCTTCCAGAGCAAACAGAGATAAAGCTTTCAGAGTTTCTGGCAGCAGACGGCGGGAGGAGTGAAAGGCCGATGGAAAAATCTCTTTCAACAAGTTCAGTAAAGAAAAAGAAAAAGTTTCACTGGAGAAGCATCATGCTCTTTCTGACAAGTAGCAATGGGTTTTCTGGGAAATGTGATCTTCATTTTGACAGGGTCCCCATGGGCTTTGAAAATCCTTGAAGGTTTGTGGATTTGCGAAAGATAAAATAGGGCTTTATAACTTTTTTAAATGGATGGCCTTGAACGTACTTTTGAAATTATTTTTTTTTATTAAAATATAGCACCCTATTTCATCAAGCTGCCTCAGCTCTTTGTTCTTCACATCCTGAGGAAAACCTTGGAATTCCTTTGCCTGACAAGATCATGAGTAAGAATTGACCAATGTCATGTCTTACCCTAATCCCAAAACAGCAAAAAAGCAATTTTGAGTCATTGAATTTCAAGACTTAAAAAGTCATTGAAAAGTCATTTAATTTGCCACTGTTTTGAGCAACACTAACAGGCAACAACATGCCACTGGAGTGTGATAGAAGCTACCAATCATCTCTTTTGTTTAATTAATCACAATTCATTTGTCAATGATATATTGACATTTAAAAATGCAACGTGTAGCACCTTTAATGGATAGATTCATGCAAAGGGGTGCAGGCAGTACATCTACACACACGATGACCCTGCCCCACAACACATATACATACACACACAAAACTGACTACTGAGAGGAGGGGGGGGGGGGCATTGTGACACAGCTCAGCCTGTGGATCTGATCATCCACACCAATGGCTCCATCATTGACATTCATGTGGCGACCCTCCTAAAAACTTGATACCGTTGATAGTGCGAACCTTAAATCGATGGGACCCTGGCTGCTTGTAAAGCAGCAGCTGTGTGGAAGCCCACCCTCCGGAGTTGCTCTCAGACCCTCACAGCACGCCGTGTTTTCCAAAAGGCTGCAGGGCGAGACGGAGCGCTCCGCGGCTTCCCTACAGGCTGAGAGGAGGGCATACGCCTAGCTTGTTTGTGGCCCCCGTAAGTCTCAGACAACACAACGCTACTATTTCCTTTGACACGCCAAAATGAATCGAGGCGTTTTAATAATACAAAAAAGTTCTTTACGTTGAACCTACTTGCTTTAACTTGTTTTCCGGACTTTCACTGAGGATTGACTGTACCCAGTTTTTCAGACTCGGATGCGCCTGTTTTGTTTTTTTTTGTTCCATGGATAAAAGTACTGAAGCATCCCTGTAAGCTCAGCCGGCTAAAGAGCATACTGTTGTACCCGCAGTGTTCTGGGTATGAATCAGGCTGTTAGCCTCGTCCCCTCTGACACTCCCTCCTTTCACGTACCTCTTATATATACTCTCTAATAGAGCAGAAATTACATAAAAATCTACAGAATCTATAGAAAAAAGAAGCGTGTTTTGATCAATATCGGCTGACGGAGAGGCTGCAGAGCCTTAATCCAAAGGTGCATTGTATCCTGACATTTTCTTGTTTCTGTTAAATCAAGGTGTCAAGTCAACTAGTCCTCTGCGCGGGGTGGAATTGATTTTGTCAAACCATGAAGTCTGCGGAGCGCAATATAATTTTTCTCCTAATGTGTTTTTTTTTTTTGTGTGTGTTCGTTTCTTTGTCCGCGCTGTGCCTCAAGCTTTGTCTCAATAAGCACACAAGCAAGTCATTTGAACTGGATGGGGGCGTCCGTGTTAATAATTTCCGCTGTACGTTGGGATTTTCACCGCGGCCCGTGTCTGATGAAACAGACAGCGTGGCTTTAATAAATCAGACTTGCACAGGAGCTGAAGCGATACATACTGGCAGGCTGGAAATGTGGAGGACACTCCGCCAAGTTAATACTGAAGGAAAATGAACCTTGGACTTTTAGCCTCCATTTAATTTCCTATACAGACAAACATGATTGAAAGAGAAAGAAGGGGAAAAAAACATTATGGAGGAGCAGGCTTGACAGTGTCTAACAGTACCTTGCAACATTACCTCTCACTTTTCCCCCCTCAGAGGCCTGCACTAGTGCCTTAAGTGCCTAATAATACTTTGTTTTATGGCCACTCGCACCCTTGAAGAATAAAGGGACATCTCCTTCCTGCCACCATCATTTAATCCATAAATGTCAATCGGGTGAAATCCATTATGATAGGAGACGTCCAGTGACCAAGTTCCTATGCTCTGGACTTGTGCTAATATATAATAATGTAATATGTATTAATATGTGCTAGTTGTATACAACAATTGTGGAATTTTAATTGTAGAAATACTAAATAAAACTATTAAATTCGACTGTAGAAATATCAAGACAAATTAAATTGTATGGATTTAAAAAACTTTGAACTTGTTGTTCATATTTCATACTTTTTTATTAATGGGTGGGGCAATACGCTTATCTCACGTTATGATTTGATTCGCGATATGGGATTCAGGATTCGATACGACCACAATACGATGTAATAAAAGTTCAATGACAACAAAGCATGGCTGTGCAGAATTCAGTTTATTTCTGAGCCATTTTCTAGCAATGCCAGCATTGCCAGAATGTAAACAATGATTAAAAATGTCATTACAAAGTGTAAATAATATAATTTGGATGGAGAGCTTATGAAATTGTGGTAAGCAAGCCGTCTCATTGAATATAATTATTATTATTATTATAATTGAATATCATAAGGTTTTAAACCAACTGCAGAACAACTAACCCATTATTTTCATTGCTTTCTACGGTAAATTTCTAATTTTCTCAGTATTTGGTACTAGGTAGCAATTTGGTAATTGCTGCCTTTCATTCGTTGCTACGAAATGAATTAGTTACACCTGAACGAGTGTAAAAATGAGTTTTGGATTTATGCAGATAAAACTTTGGGGATGAAAGTCATTTGAAGCAGTTAAACATTCATGGCATGTCAGATTCAGAATATGAGAACATCTGCACGCATACACAGACATTCAAATGCTGCAAATCCCTCTAAATAAGCTGGATTTCAATGACTTTATCACAATCCCCAAATTTGGGCGCAATTAATCGGGTATTTTTGCATGGTTAACCATTCCGTTTGGTTGTGTTGGTTGGTTAGTAATGAGATTACATAACATCTGCCATTTGGTGAACACATTTATCCAAAGAGCCTTACAGTAACATGACTCCATACTGCCCATACTGTCCAGGGAGTCCAATGCTGGCTGTGTTTACATGTACAAGGAATTCAGCTCTTAACCTAGTTAAAAGACTAACCCCAAAACCAAATCTGTGGTGAAGCCTGACACCTAATGGTGAAAAGTAGGTACTGAACGGGCCATCTTCTATTGGCTGGTCTTTGTGCCAGTACCCTACTTTTCACCATTAGATGTCAGGCTTCACTACAGATTTGCGTTTGGGGTTCAGTTACTTCTTAAGTCACGAAACCTGGTTTTGGGTCGACACATGTAAACATCATAACTGGGTTAAAATAAACTGGTTAAGCTCATACTCTGCTTATGAGAAACCTGGTTAGGATGCCTGGCTTACTCCCATATTAAACTGGTTACTGTGGTGTGAAACATCTTACTACTTTCGCTTTTGGTTTTCATCATCTGTGCAAACTCACACAGCATTATGGATACATTTTGATGTCAACACTTACTATTATTGGGATCATCATTACTTTCCTTTGTTTTAAAAGTAACCTATTACTCAAAGAGGGAGGGAGTAGCTGGCCCACAAACATACTTTTTAGCTGGCGGACCTATCCGTGGACTAGAATGGAATATTCTCTTAACTGGTTTATTCATGGCAACAGGGAGAGTCAATCGCAGGGTATCACAGGCTCAACAGCTTAACATGAATAAGACCTGAACCAGAGTATGGGCAATAGCTGCTGTTTCTGCAGCAGGTGCTAGTATGTGATACTACAGCGTTACTTTATGTGGGTTGCCAGGAAGACTGATGCTTCAAAGTCAAAAAGCATAGCAGGTGAATGTTATGTTAAGATTGCTTAAAATGGAAACCATCGGATGTTGCGTATTAGACCCTCTGTAGAAGCAAAATTACATTAGAGATAACAATTGACAATGCTGCCTGATTTGACTTTATTACAATTTCACATGAGAAGTCCTTACATCTTTACACAAGATCTCTTACAACGGCGCCTTCCCAGCACAAAGATCCAATCGCTGTGCTAATAAGGAAAGTGTCAGGGCTTCATGCTATATTAGCTTTTATGAAATATCCCCAAATTGAATTAAATGATTTAAGTTTCTGTCATTAATAACCATTTCCAATGGGAAAAACCCCTCATGCGGCGGGTGTGAAATGGGGTTTTGACTTTCACATTTGTTCAATGTCAAAATCAGCACAGGATCATAAACCTGTTGGTAATAATCCTCACAACTCTCACGATTCATTTCGTTTCATTTCATTGTCGGAGTTAAATATTATACTTTGGCAACATTACCCCCTGACTTCAGCAGTTGGTAACCAATGCATGAGAAGATACAGTGTGTTGTATATTTCTTTCATTAATATTGTAGCTTAAAATTTAAATCCAGACAATGGCCTATTGGCTTTCATCATCATAAAAACGCCCCCTTTGGCTATGATAAAGTTTACTTGATTCAACGTTAGAAACTTCCTTTTGCTCTCTTGTAGTTGTCAAATATCAGATCTTTGTGCCTTCCCAGGCCTTAATGCCTCGCATGCGGAGGCTAACTGACAGATTGATAGCTCAGCTCTAATACCATGCTTGCTCCGTCAGACTCTGAAAGGCCATGTCTTCCCCTCTTCCATTCGGGACTTACATGACAGGAGTGTAAGTCATAAGGAGCATTGATGCCATTATAACATCATCCTCATCCGTTAGTAAGTGGATTACGGGGCTGGAGCGCTGGCATGCTTTGATGTGTGGTTTGGTTTTATTGGCTGTATAAGAGGAGACAGTCCACTTAGTCCTCGCTTTGATTCCAAGTAATGTTTGACATTAAACAGTTTTTCCCCATACCCCCTATTTTAGCTCTCTCTATGCACGGCCGCTAATGTAAGTTGATGGGTTTGAATTACATTTGTCACCGAGGTAGATTTGATTGAAAACCATTTTAAGTGGTTGACATTTGACATCCTATTCTTGTTAAGGCAGCGGCGGGGAAAGAAGCCGATGCAACACTTTACATGAATCTATACTTTAATGGTTATGTTTGTGCTTTGAGATCAAATTTGAAAAAAAAAGCTTTATTTTTATCTACCCTTTTAGTTAACCATGGTAGCAACATATAGAATGAAAGCTCCTGTTCCAATAAGGCAGTGTTGGCAAAGTTTTAGAATACAAAGGAACACAACATTAACGCAGAGCATTCATTTGTAAAAAGAAATACAAAGCAAGTGTGGGAGCTGAATGGGAGGCACGCGGGAGCCTCTGGAAGCATTAACGAAAAACATTAACTCTCCCATTTGTTTTTCTAAATTGGTCGGCGCCAATGAAACTGTTCAGCTTCCTATCTTTTTCTTGTACGCTTCAAGAGAATCGCATACATATTTTGAGACTTCTGTTTTGTCTGATCAGAAGAGAAGGTCTGATGGAAATATTACAAGTGTATAGCAGTTGTTTTATTTGAGTTGGAAAGTAGAGGACTTCATCAGTGACTTTGAAAGTGCTGGAAATTTAATCATTCCAAAACCAAATTACTCTGGTCTCCTTTTTGACCACTGTGCATACAGATTTACTGCATAAGTGACCCATATCATGGTGTCATTTGTTAATGTCCTTGACTATGCAGATTAAGCAAACAACTTATGCAAATTGCCTTTACTTTTGTCAATTCAAATTAATATGAGCAACTGAACCCCCCCACCCCCACCCCCTTTTTGCAGTGAGCGTCAGAAATCTTAATATGTTTGGAATGGGATTTTCCATTTAAATTACTGATTAAAATCAGTTTTTTTCATTTTGTTATGTTTTGTTGATCTTTCCATAATTCAGCTTGTTAGACTGTTCAACTCAATTATAAGTGAATATTTTTATTTATTCTTTTTTTTTTTCAATTTACCCGTACACCAAACCCTTTGTCTACCACATTTTGCCTATGCCGTTATCATGCTGCCCAGGCCGTTACTTCACATCATTCGGTTGCTGTAATTTTATTTTCAGCATACTTTAGAGTGGCCACTTAAGTCTGTTCTCTTTCAAGCACGGTAAAGCAGAACCGAAAAGACATTGTGTAACACAAAGTATCTCTCAAACGACTCGGAAAGGAACAGAAGTGGAGCTTTTGCAAGCAATTTGTGTCAGGGGAAGAGCATCCGTACCCACCCGGCTTTGGGGGGGGGGGGGGGGGGGGGGGAGTTACCATTCTTTTACTGTAATTTTAGATTAGTTTGTAATTTTGGGACTGAAAGAGATTTGTTTTTTTTTCTATCCGTCTCCAGTGGCATATTGTTGTTATCTCCCTCCCTGCGTGCTGTCACCTTGACATTTTCATAACTCTTTTTGACATTCTGCAAATTGCACAATGTGTCTGATTCTGATTGGGTTCCATGACAGTTCAGTGTTCGACAACGCGGGGCCTCTTTTCCGGGGCGACGTTCTCAGCCGGTGAGATCAGATTAGGTGCGCCGGTTTTCCTGGTGGATCAGCCGGGTTTGGTAATTACTATATAGGCAACATTATGCGCTCAAGTCCAGCTCCCGACCACTGCTCTATCTTATCGCCTGTGTCTCTCTCCCATCTCTATACAATTTTTCCGAGGGAATGATCCCTATATAATAACCGGAAAAATGCGCCGGAGTGGCACTCTCAGATCGGTTCGTCTCAATTTATGGAATCAGATAGGGCGAAATGACGCCGCTTAGGCTCATGCGACCTGACCCAGTCGTCTGCTATCGGCGCTCGTATTCCTGGAGGAGATTACGGGGCTGATATTCAACCCCGCGGTTGCCTTCTCCCTCTCTTCTGTTTCCCCGGGCATGCATGTGAGCGGGGCGGTTTTTCGCTCATGGCTTCAGGGCTCCAGATGCAAATTCCAACCCCCCCCCCCCCCCCCCCCGGTAACGATTACACTTCTACCATTTAAGACTCTGAAGAGGATAACGATAAATTGGCGGCTTGTTAAGGATGCAGACATGGACCGCCGCACCTTCAGTAGGGGATGAGGATTGGAAACGGGGGGGGAACAAATCAATGAAGATGAGGCGCTGGGTATAATTGGAGATAAACTGCCCGTCTTCCACATGGCCTCAAATTACTGGCCATCAGCGAAGAACAGCATGCTGACCCTTCCTTCATTTTCTTTCAGGGTGAAATGGCCACATAATAGTAGTACGGACAGAGTAACTACAGTTAGTGAATAAACACTGCAGGTGTTATTCACTGAATTGCATCTACAACCTCTTCTCAAATTGGTCTGGGGGAGTCACGGCCTTGACTTTGATCCATATTCTACTGCTTGGCAAGGTTCTCTGACTCTGCCCTTGTCTTTTCTCCCTCTCTCTCTCTCTCTCTCTCTCTCTCTCTCTCTCTCTCTCTCTCCAGGGCGGGATGATCGCCCTGCTGCTGTCCATCCTGTGCCTGGTCCTGATCCTGTACACCCGCAGGCGCTGGTGCAAGCGCCGCCGCATCCCCCAGCCCCAGAAGAGCGCCAGCGCCGAGGCGGCTAACGAGATCCACTACATCCCCTCGGTGCTGATGGGGGGCCAGGCCCGCGAGAGCCTGAGGAACTCCCGGGTCAGGGGCCCAACTCCAGCGGCACCCTGAGCATCCGGGAGACGCCCATTTTGGACGGGTACAAGCCGGGGGGAGGGGGGGGGGGGCGTTACATCTCTTTCATCATTCATCTCAGTAACACAATAAGCAGATTGTGCTACTGAGATGAATAATCAGTGGGTTTTGTTCTAATTACGAATTAAAGCTGCACAAGGCAACTTGCAGCTCCAAATCGCAGTGAGAGGGAACTGTTTCAAAACCGTTTGAATATCAATACCCAGAAATCATGTGACGTGACATCAGTAAACTGCACACAGCACGCTTATGTTTACCAAACCGGCCAGTCTGACGCTTTATACCAAAGGAAAGCAAAAAGAGAGGCAGAAGATCTAACATTGTGAAGTCCTGCTTTCTCTGGATGAAGCGCTGCTCACTGGCTGTTTAGGAGACAGTTTAGATTTTGCTCGGAAGTTTTGAATCATCAAAAGTGTACTGACTTTGGCACCAGAATTGTATTTGGGCAAATAGGGAAAATCTACGGTTTTCAATTAGTGATGATGGCATACTCTTCTCTATCGCAGCCCCACTTTGTAATTTAGGCTGAAGGGAAAACCTTGCCTAGTGCAGCTTTAAGCAGATAAATAGTAATCTGCAATGGATGCTCCGTCAAGCAAACCAGTAGTTTGTGGCATCTACTCTGAGTCTAATTTCGCTAACTCCCAACTAAATTGAATTCCAACTCAACCCCAGGTATGAATACGACATTACCGACCTGCGTCACCATCTGCAGCGGGAGTGCATGAACGGAGGCGAGGACTTTGCCAGCCAAGTCACCCGTACCCTGGACTCTCTCCAGGGCTGTAATGACAAGAATAACATGGACCTCACACCCGGTGAGTTGACTGACACATAAATAGGGCAGGTCGATGAAAAAAAAAAAAAAAAAAACAGTCCATAAGAAAAAACAGACCATAAAAGCAGCCTCCGTACTTTCACCCATCAAGTTTTTTTCCTTTCCTCCTTGACAGCCATATTATGTTTCATTAAAACAAATACAATGTGTCAGAAAGGTTAATTTAGTATCGGTGAAGATACATATATACTATGCAGAGAAAAGTATGAACACACTCTTAGGAAGGCACTAGTTGAATTAACCTGTTTGAAGCTAAACTAATTGGACTTTTAGTTGTACACCTTAACATGTATAGTACTGTTTGCACCAGTTCGACAACAGTGTTTCTCATATAAGTGAGCAATAATCTAAAGGACTAAAATTGGAATAGTGACATTAACATGAATGATATTTCCAGTCTAACTGTTTTCTTCAAAAAGGAAAATAAAATACACAGGCAAACAATCTTTCCATTGTTTTCACAAATACAATTTGTCCTTCTTGCTTTCAGTACAAGAACGTTGTTTTTAACTCATGCATACAGTACACGTACATACCTGAAAATATCAAACTGTTTTCCCACAAAACCATTGATTTGACAGCTTGAAATGATCAAAAGTGGCTGATGTGCGCGGGGAGTGGACTCACGCTTGCCAAGAATTTGTTTAGAAAAATATTGTTTTGGAGGGTTTTTTTTTTTTTGCAATCAGTGGACCTTAGAATCGAGCACAACTCCCATGAGAATCGTGAAGTAGAACAGCGTCGATGCGGGAATACCCCCTGAATAACAATTAGCGGCAGACTCACTCCCCCGGATCCGCGGAGAGAGCGGCCCTCGGTGACGGGGCTCTCACACAGTGTTCTTCTAAAATCCAAACATCCCCACCCCAGAGGTGAGGGAAGTGGAGTAATCTTGTGCATTATGCATTTCGGATGGTTAGCGCGATGAACTGGACAAATAGAAAATGCAGGCAGCGGTGCCATGCATTGAATATTCATCTCTATAAACACTGCAGAGGTCAAGCAGTAAATGGCATTCGAATTTGGACTAAAATACCAAAGCTTTCACCAAATATTATTGGCTGGCCTTTGCTTGAAGACCTTTCCTGGTAGAATAATGCAATAGAGATGCATACATAAACACATGAAATAATAATGTTATGGCACGATTCAATTGTGAAATGAATCGTCCTTCCATATGATGTAAGTATATAAACAGTTTACCTTGTTTAGGCTTTGTTGCATCAGACTTTCACAAAATACAGCTTTATGCTTTTCTTGTCACTTTCCTGTCTTCTGTTATGGCCATTAGTGTAATTATTATGAAACACAATTTATCCATTTTTGATGTTTTCCTGGACATGCGTCTCTTTAATATTTTCCAAAATCAAGATGATTGCATCCTCTGAGACGTAAATGAGTTCAGTCGTATTCCCTTAATGAGTTTTAATTTCATGCCAGCTTTTCTCACTCTTTAATTTTGGCTGTTCCACTTCTCCCCCAAGTGAACAGCGCAACACCGCTGCCATGTTTTCTTACCATTAGGCTCCCGCTGTACTTTTTTTTTTTTTTTTTTTTTGTCTTTTTCGCTTATTACTCTGCTGTTTTAAGATCCTCTACACCCAGCCGGCGAAAAAACACATTTCTCCATGTGGCTGCTTTCTCGTTTTGTACAGAAACTCAATTTTGTGCCATTAATACTCTCAATTGCTTTAATAGCAGCTTTTCTCCCCTCGCTTTTGGTAATTATGTTTTCCACTTCCCCCGCAGTGAGCGACAACACCAAGCTGGCGCTGATGAACAAGTACAAGGACAACATCATCGCCACGAGCCCCATCGACAGCAACCACCAGCAGAACACCTTGCTCCCGCACAACACCTCCACCAGCCAGCGCAAACGCCTCTCCAGCAACACCCGCGGTGAGTCACCCACTCCCACAGAGTCCCTGACACAGAATAGAAGAAAATAGATCGCATGTAACGCCTCTCCAGCAACACGCGGCGAGTCCCTCCCGCCTCCTGTGGGAACGAGCGGCGAGTCAGGTAAAGAGTTCTGTATTTATGGATATCGTCGCTGACTGGGGTGAGAAACCTCGTAACTCCAGCTGTGGTGGTTTTCATGAGATCCTTGAGAGGATACATGTTTGTTTTATGGGTTGAGAAAATTCTGCAATGCCTGGGTTCACGAAACTCCTTCAAAGCCCCATCGGATAGACTGAAAAATGGTCAAGCTGAAAACAAGGCCTTAACTCTTAAAACCTGACATTTTGGAGATATGAGGTTTTCACCCGGCAACAGCAGTATGTCAATAGATATTATACCCTAGAGAGCACAAGCTGCATATGGCTGCTGTCATGTGAAAACCTTTCCACTTTGGTATTCTGCTCTTTTGACTTGAACCGAAAGCATGTGCTCTTTTACGTTTCTTTACCCAGCAACCCGCAAAATCCATTCAAAAGCCTTTGTATGTGCTCGAAAACGAATGGCCGAGGTGTGAGGTATGAGGTTTTCATCTGATAGCAGCCATATTATCAGTGTCCTGCAGAAAAAGCTTTTATTTCCAAATGTTTATCTCTCACACGGCTCTAGCAGAAAACATACCAGTGGGGGGAGTGAGTCATTGAATCCCGCCACGCAAATTTTGACCTCCGATAATATCACCAGCGCCCCGCGGAAACCTCCTATCTAAAATTCAGACACGTAAAGCCCGAATGCCAATAGGGGAGTCAGTTAGCTGCACAGCACTTTCTGGGACTCCGCCAGTGATTCTGAGAGCCTTCAATACCGAGTCCGCCTGATACGTGTTGTGCAGAATGGACCGACTGAAAATGAATTCGAAGTTTGACTGAATGTCTATAGGTTATCATTTCAGTGGCGTAAGTATACACCTTCCCTAAACTTTTCAAGTACCGGAGGAATCTGGGTGATTCGTTTTTTTTTATTTTTTTTATTGAGGACCATGTGGTTTTGACATTTTTCAATACCTTATTCATGTTTGGTTTGGGTCCCAGGACCTTGAAACCTTTTCTTCACGTCAGAGCCGACACAAGTTGTCAGTTGCGCGGTAAAGAATACGACGGTGCAATAAACGAAAAGTTCAAAAGTCAACATTGGAGGTATGAGTTCTCTGCAGGACACAGAACAAACCCAAGGTTGCAATCCACTGTGACTCATTGGCGTTCTTTGCAATGAATGCCCCTTGACCAGTGCATCAGTAGAATTGTTACGTGTGAATGCGGCACGAATGCGAAACCTCAGAAATGTCAGTCTCTCTGTTTTTTTTTTTGTGTGTCCCCTTTCATCATCGTAAACACAATCAGCTCTCTTTCAGCCAAACTCCCGTCCATATCAAAATGAAGGAGCTGTAATACCTTTGTGCTTGAGTCGTTTGTACTGGCGATCACCTCTGTCAACATCACCGACTCCCATCTCGCCTCACGTTCACCCCTGCCCTACCCCACTGCGATATTGTAGGTGTACTGCATGACAGGAGAGTGATGGATCCAGAGAGAGAGAGAGAGAGAGATGCAGTTGATAAAAAGAAGAGACACTCTCCATTATGGTAAACAAGAGCCAAAGAGGGGCGCGACATTTTGGAAATGATGTGTCTGTCCCTTCGGTTGACCTCAGATCATAATGCACTTTTCTCCACACTTGACCGCACGAATCCCCTCCTGTGCTGTTAGTTGCTGCGAAGAAACTCGAGAAGTAAAAGCACTTTTTTTGCCTAACAAAAAGAAAGCGAGGTAATTTAGAAGTTTGTCTTTTCCTAAATGTCACAAAGCTTTGAATCAGAAAGTTCAGACAGAAGAGGAGGATCAAAGTTTTCATCTCTGCGTTTCATCATCGCCGCCCACCATTTGTTCTAGCAATCAACCATTGCACTCATTCGTGACGGGTGGAAACCCAACATGACTCTTGAGACGATTTTGCGTCTTGATTTTAAAAGTAAAATAACTTTTTTCCTTTTGTTTTATTTCTTTCTTTTGACCTTGATTGCGGAGGCTGCAAACCTGCACCCGCCACGGCTTTCAGAACCGCGATGGGAGCTCAAATCGGAGCTCTCTCCGAACCAGAGCGAAGGAGAGCAGCATTCAAGAAAGCCCTTTTATCAATAATAGAGCATAAGAACAAAGAGCAAGTGCCCCAAACACCCAACATAAAGCTCCGCTAGGAAATTCCACATCTTGGTAGCGCCGAATGGCCGCGGGAGGTACTGTTTGATTTTTGAAGACTTCAAATACCCGGAAATCCTGTCAGGTGACGTCAGTAAACTGCACACAGCACAGCTCATGTTTCCTCTGCTGGTCTGTGATGCTTTATACCAAAGGAAACCAAAGAGATGAGAGAGGGACAAGATCTAGCGTGGGTGAGTCCAGCTTTCTCTGGACGGAACGCTGCTGTTTAGGAGACAGTTTGGATTTCACTCTTAAGTTTCAATTCCTCACTGCCTTTGGCCAGAGAAGTTTCCATACTTGACAGTAGAATTTAATTTGGGCAAATCAATGGCGTCTCAATTAGTGGGGATGGTACGCTCTTCTCTGTTGCGGCCCCACTTTGTGATAAGACAGGTGTTTTTCCACATGAAAATCTTTGCTTCAACACAGCACAACATACAACGGTTCCTTTGCCACTTAGTATTCCAAGATCCCGTTAGGCCTAAATACAAGATAAATGAGCCGGCGGGGTGTTTCAGGACACCAAAAAAAAAAAGCAAAAAAAAAAGCTAAAGATCCAATCTGTTTTAATCCTGCAGCATTTGTCTGCTGTGTCCATGGAGTGATCCAGAGGCTCTGGCTCTGTGTGTCTTCTTCCCCTAGGCGTTCTCTCGTTTCTGTCTCTGTGTCTCTCTCTCTTTCTCTCTCTCTCTCTCTCTCTCTCTCTCTCTCTCTCTCTCTCTCTCTCTCTCTCTCTCCTCTCTCTCTCTCTCCCTCCCTCTCTTTGTCTCTGTGAGTTAGGAAAAGCCCTTGGTCTCTTGTGTTCTCCCGGAGCCAACCCCTGACAGCACTACGGCTCGGCGCTCAGAGGAAGAAAGGGATCGCCGCCTCCTAATTCATTTAGTCAAATTTTGTTTATTTTGAGCGCCGGAAGACGGAACATAAAGCGGGAAAGGAGAAGAAAGAGAGAAAAAAAAAATCCCTGTGCATTCATTATCATTGTTGCATCAGCTCTTGATGTTAGCAAAATGGAAGGGATTCGCTCCCGAACGCACTCATCCTACACACACACCACTTTCCAAATATCAGTGTTTCCAGGTACAAAGTGTTCACAAAGGCCAGCTGCATAGGAATGAGGCTGTCTAAGCAGGCAATTAGGTCTGCCTCATGTAGTTTTGCATTGCTGTTGTTGTTTGCACTATTTTCATCTCTGTCATAAAATATGCACACACAAATTTAAGAGCTTTTGTTGTCCTCAGTGGACAACTTCTGTGCAGGCAGGTAACGTAATTGCTCCTGCCCTTTTTGCTGAAGGTGCCCAAGTGCCTCTCTTCACTCCACATGTCAGCAAATTTAATAGACTCCACAGTACACCATGTTATAGCCAGAGCAACAAAAAAAGTACCAAACTTACCAAATGAAAGCAGAGGTTCCAAGCATTCCGTTGACACCAAACATGTGATGTCTAACCTACCAGGAAATGGGAAATTGACGTTCTCACAAAGAAGCCTAGACGTGTTCATACCTCAGCTGAAAAGTGTGGGAACATAAAAGTAAAGCGGAATACAGCAAAAGTATTCATTTTTATTTTAAATCCCCTCAGGGCAATATATAACATAGCCCTCTCATCACTACACAGGGAAATATTAAGGGTGCGTGTTCACTGCCATTTGTCTTGCTTCATTTTACTATCAAAGTCAATGGTGTAATTGGACAAGGAAAAGTCACTGAAAAGTGCTCTATTCACACATGAAGTATCAGGAGGGTTATTATTTACTTCTTCTTTGAAACCTGAGGAGCCAGACTCGAGTACCATCCGTAAGCGATGCTCATGTACTTTGAAGCTGTTTGCCTCACACAAACAGAAACCTTACATTTGTTTTTTTTTATTTCTCTCTCATCTCTCTTTTGTAGTTAGTCCTCTCTCCTCCTTGAGGATCTTCTTTTTCCTTCTCCCCCTCTTTTTATGCCCCTTTGTACAGAGCTGGCCCGTGTTCAAAATATAATTCTCCTCTTTTCTTATACCAACTAAGAATGATCTTTGTGGCCAACGCCAATCAAAGCCGTCGGTTATCCTTTCTTCAGGGGTGACTACATTCTGCTAAATTAATGGCTCTTACTGACTCATACTGTCGCCACGGTAACAGTTATTGGCATGACAACAATCTCCCAAAATATCATCCAGTCTTCTTGCTGTAAAGTTGAGACCTGAACATCCAGACTGCTCTTATACCACCATAGTTGTTTTGTTCACGCTTGAAGTTAATCCATCCCCCTTTGATCTTGTAGTATAATTTTACAATTATCATATTAAAGGGGAAAATTTGCCCTTGAAGTCAGGGACCTGCAGATCCTGCAGGTTTTATATGGAACCCTTTTTAGATGCACCTGACATCTGCCTATACCACTCTAGTAAACACCAAAAATCTAGCTACCTCATATGTACTGAGCATGAGCTACTGCTTTCCGGTTGTTCTGGGAAAGTGCCATGCAAATTCCCATCATTTCTGTTGACTGAGCTTTCTGACTGACAGTACTTGTGTGACAGCTAAACATGAGTTTTACATGTTCTGAGGAAAAATGTCAAAATGCTCTACATTCTACACAGAATACATCTAAAATCCTTCTGACTAAAATATAATATAACATATGGGAAACGTGTTGTTTTGATGATTTCTGAACACAGTTGCTCGGTTTCACTTTCATGCACTTTCATACCACTGATTGAACTCAACCCGGTGTCTACCAGGAGGCAACTAGTTCAGAGGCAAAGCGATTGAAGAGGGGCTATGTGGCATCAAGTGAAAGCAAAGAATAGCTGCATATGCTCTAGCAATGTTGTCTCCGTCTGGAGCCCGCCTTGTTCTACGAGTCGGCGGTGGTTGTTTGGTCCCCAGTCGGGAAAAAAACAGTGTCTGGACACATCGAATGTTTTTACACCCCCAATTGTTAATTAAAACAAAGAATGGTGGAAGCTGCCAAATCATTATTCCAAGCTCCATTTGGGACAGGCAAGTCGGAGCATGTCTTGAAAATGAAGCTGTCTTTGGGTTTTAGTTAAGATTCCCTCACAGCGGCAGTGAATAAGCTGCTCAGATGCTCAGCAGTGTCTCGAAACCCCAGAAGCGGAGCGTACTGTTCACAAACACCGGTGGTAGCCGTGCCAAAAACATTTGTAGCCAAAGTAATTTCCCGCGAGACAGAAACAAAAAGAAAATCAATAACTTTTGGTCTCTATGAAAAATAAAATAAATAATAAATTTGGAAGATGTTGTTAGTCCTCAGTGAAAGATGAGAATGATTAAAAAGGAGGATGGAGGCTTACCTATATTCCTTGGAAATCAGGCTTTTCACAGTCAGCTGCTATTGTTGTTGGTCCTCTTGTTTTTCTCGCCGTTGCTATTATTGTTGCTGCTGCTACTGTTGCTGTCATTATATTTTATTTCTTATTATACCCGAACGCGCCAGAGTAATTGTAATAATTGGCGCACATCATTAGACGCTCTTAATTTGATGCTTCCAGGGCGCACTGCAGGCAGGAGATTTGCAGCGTCAACAACACTGGCACCTGCACTTCTACTTTGTGATAAAAATGTTACCATATCATATTTTCTTTTCCATGGCCTGTTCTACAGTCTGCTTTATGTATTTGGAGACGAGCTAGTAGACCAGCTAGACTATATAGTAACATTTTTTCCATACCTCCTCTTCTAGCTCAGTAGAGCAGAGTAGATGCATCAAGGTGTTTTGACACGCCACTTGAACCTTTAAGTCCATGTTGCTTTGTTAATTGATATCGTCGGTGGTGCTCCTGTTGATACTTTTATTTCTCTCACATATTGTCGTTTCTAACGGCGCTACTCTTGGTATTGCTGTTCTTGCTGCTGTTGCCGTTTCATCCCTATTCTCTTGCCTTGTTTGTTTGTCCCCACTTCCTCTCTGTCATGGCAAAATTGTCATTCCAGTGTCACTACCCCCAGGCTCTCGCACCCTTCCATATTTATAGAGTTGCGGAGCACTGGACAATAACTTTTTGGTTTATAAGAGGTATTTGCACCCGCTGTGCATGCCGAACGGCGGTTGAACGCCCTGCAGTGAATGTTTAAAGGGGCCTGTCTCGTATTCGCGGCAGCCTTGAGCGCAGCACCTTTTGGCCCCCTGTCTAATAGCAAAGGCTGACGCGTACCCGCTGCGTGAGATTTAGGCTTAATTCCTCAGAAGACACTTTTCTTCTCCTCCGTAAGCCAGGCAGGGACATGCCATTGCGCTTCAAATGCCGTCCTGGCGAGAAGTGTCATATCCTTATAAAGGAGACGGTACACAACACCCCTCCCTATAATGGAACTCTTCACAGCTGAACTCATGTCACCACCAAGCGGACCCTGAGAGCCCCGCATTACCAAGAACTTGTTTTTCTGGAAGTCAATTAAAAGAACACTCTGTGCTCTCACTGGAAATTTGTAAAACTTTGATTAACTAAACTCGGTAGATGCGTCAATGTGGCCTTTAACACTCCATTTTTCATTTTGTCTTTGGTCTTGTGTAACCGGGGTTATTTTCTGCCAAATTTCCGCTGCGCAGGTTGGCGACAGTTCAGCGCGCACTCACCTTCGAAACCGTACGGTACATTTTCTCTTAACTGCCTCCGATAATCCTTTTATTCCTTCCATCACCGAGAGACATGCTGTTGCACTTTGAGCCATTTTGAGTCATTCCAGTGAAGAACTATTACACTGTACCTAACATTTCTTTTATGTGCTCCCCTCTCTCCGAACTCATAGAGCCTTCAATCTGTCCTCGACAGCCCCGCTCTGTTAAAGGCTTGTTTTTTGAGAGACACGTAAAACCTCTATTTCCAATAAATGTAAATTGGTCAAATCCTGATCAAATCACCTTTGCATAACAGGTGCTGCAGCTTCGTCCACGCCATTTGATTTTATTATTACAATGTTGCTGAGAGCTGAGCAAAGGCATTTTAGACTCGATGCATGCTGCTGCCTTCAAGCGTCATCAAAATTTGCCTGCATGATAGAAGTTTAAGTCAACTTTGCTCCTTATCATTTGTTCTCATTTATTTTGCTGTTTTATTGATGCAGTTTTTATGCTGAAAGGTCCCCCTCGTTTCCCCGTCGCTGGTTAGGAATTTCATTTGTGTTTGTCTCAATGAAGAGTTTTAATGGCACATGGTCTGAACGATGTGTCAGAGGGCTTCGCACGCTGCCAAGAAACATTTCTGGGGGGGGGGAACAGTGCAGCGCATATTGCTCCCTTATTAAATCAGTCGTGTGAAATGCCGCCGAAACAATGGTGTCATCAAAAAAAAAAGAAGCCTCCTCACTTCTCAAGTAAAGCAACGCCAACATCTGCGCCGTCAGATAGTCATGGCTGCCAATAATATTTACACAATGCATTCATATCCTCAGTGCATATTGTTCTAAAACCAACAACATGAAACGCTGATGAAGCCTCTGTCATGAAAAAAGTCCTTCTCGGTTTGTCACATCGACATCGCTGCCAACGGTATTTTCGCTCTCCCATTGTTTCCAAGGGATCTTCTCCAGTTTAATCAAACACAATGTCTTGGTTTGGGATTTTTAAAGCTCTTGTCATTGAGCAACGTTAGCATGATTTTATTTTTTTATTTTTTTTTCTGATTCACATATATCCCGCTGAGGAAGCAAATCTTTACTGCTTTGATGGATTTTTCCTGCTCACTTTGTGATAGGCAATCCGCTAACACTTGTCCAACAAGCTACAATACATGTCCTCTAAATATAGTTAATGCTCTAAACGGAAAAGCCTCCGCTAAAACGGACGCTCAGTGGAAATCCAATATGTTAAGAGCAATTTGTTTATTGTAATATGTTTTCTACCCACATATCAGCCCTCCTCTTTAATATCATAGCTTCAAATGAGGAAATGATAGGCCGTTCACTGTTGATTTTACCCCCCGCTTTGAAGCAAGATAGCAACATTTACTATCTTAGTGAGAAATGTGGATTGAAAGAAAATAAGATTTGACATGCATGGGATCATCTTCCCATACGAAGCTGTGTATACTCCCAAGACCAATTTTTATCCTGCATCCTCCCTTTCTTCCCCGGTCCGGGTAATGAAAGCATTTGTCATGAAAACAAGAAAAAAAGAAAAACGACAACAAGAAAACAAGAGTCATGTTGGCATTGTCCAATAACAGAACCCATTCAAGATATGTGGTGTGTCTTTTTATCTATTTATTTTCCATGTTTTCCATCTCACAAATGTATGTCATCCATTTTGTTCCCCGTGAAGGGTTGTGCCGTGTGCGACTGTGTCATATGTCTGGGATGTGATAAACTGAAATGAGAGATTTTTTTGTGAAAGATGCGGTGCTTTCGCCTGTCCAAGTTGATGTTTGTGTCACATGGGAACTGTGTCAAAATGAGTGATGAGGAAAAACAGAAAGAATGATGCAGTTTATTATTAACCATTCATTTTTTACAGAAATGCAAGACATGTTTTTTTGCATGTCCACAATAAGCTGAATATTTCTGAACCAGAGTCATTAGAGAGAAAACCAATCCATGGACCTTCTACTCAGTCACTATCCATTCTGAAGTCAGAAAACTGATAACGAAAAAAGACTTGTTTTTGATTTTTCACATTTTTGCCCGAAGTAAAAAAAAAAACTGTAAAAATTCATATTTTGCAGGCACATTTATCTGACATTTTCCTTATTTTCACTTATTCCTTTTTGTTCTCTAAATATCAAAACAGTAAATAGTAAATAGTAATAGTAATAGTAAAAAGCACCTCTTTCCCCACACAAAGCTCCATTAAGCTGCCATAGCTCATAGAAGACCGAAAGTAAAGCAATTTTACCTTCAAAATAAAAGCGTAGAATTTGCAGGTATTGGGAAAAAAAATATTGGGATTTACATAGCAACAAAAATAGCATACAAATGCTCAATAATGAACTCATTATATAATGAGTGAAACTCCAGCTGTTAAATAGATACTAAAAAGATTACATTGTATTGTGGTGCATGGTATTGCTATAAACACAAAAAACTATGAATATATATGTGTTTGTGTATGTGTCCTTTCCTTTTAGGAGCACATAAGTGTGTGTAGGCTAAAAAATGGACTAGTAGACATCCTTTAAAGACATCTGATCTACGTTTGGGTTTGGCCAAGTAACTTTGAGATATTACCACCATTTTTAGTTCATTAAATTTTTTGGAAGTTGCTAGTTTTGTTTTTGTTTTCAAGTTACTTTATCCAAGCATGCCAATGTGTCAAAGCTAGCGTTCAGGCTATTTAGCATGTGCAAAACCTAAAACTAGCTACTTAGCTAGCAAAGTTAGTGCCACTGATGAAAACATTTAGTGGTTAAGATACAGGTAATTCAAGTCTGCAAGTCCATTGTGCTCGTGATTGGTTTGATATGGTTTCTTTTCTGCGTGTGTGTCAGTTTAAGTAGCTTACCATGAAAAAGGTGTGTCAGACATATCAGTCAGACATATGACTGATATGGGTGTCAGACATATCATATATATCGTTTTCACCAAGCTAGCCAACCTCAGGCAGGGAAAGAGACGTAGGACGGTGCTGTGGAGAGGGAAAAAAAGAGTAGGAGACAAATGAAGAGAGAGATGAAAGGGCTGAGCAACAGAGTGAGCAAGATAGTAAAAATCATGTAGGAGAGAGACCATGACAGAGCTGAGGGAGATTCAGAGAGAGAGAAACGCAGGGCCAACATACGAACAACTGGACTGTACAGCACTGCTTCTTCAGTTTTACCTTGTCTATCATTGAGCCGAACTACACTTGTCATATATTGGACTCAATAAACCTGAGCACCTTTAGAATTATATAGTGTAGTCTGTTATTCACGTATTTACCCCTGTAGCTGTGCTCGAAGCTGTTTCCATGGACACTCCAGGGAGACGTAGTAACACATAATATTACAGGATGCTGTAGAAACACATCAACTCTGAGTCACAGTACAGTTTCATTATTTATTGCCATGACATCAAAATCTATCCGGACAAATGAAAGGGGAATACTACTGAATATGTTATGCCAATGGACTGGGGCAGTATCTATATTAAATCCCGTGGCTAAAAACCATAGATTTTTTATTTAATTTTCTATGTCATCTGATTGGAAAAGATGGAGCTGCTCTACAGACAGTTACACCAAAATTTGCTTTGTATGCCAGTAATGCTGCCAGTTCCGAACCAATACATGAAGCTGATTGGGGTGTAATTGGTCCACAAGGTCAGTATCTTGTTGATAGTCTATGGAGCAGCTTCAGCTTTCCAACAGATCAGAATTTTAGTTCTACAAACATTTCTGGTTCTTTGGCTCGGCCCACTAAGGTTTAGCTCAACCAATGAGATTATTAGGGCTGAGCAACAGAGTGAGCAAGATAGTAAAAATGATGTAGGAGAGAGACCATGACAGAGCTGAGAGAGATTCAGAGAGAGAGAAATGAATGTATAACTAAAAGTCCAATCTACAGTTTTTAGCTAGGTGACTAAACTGTCTTCTGCCACTGGAATAACATGGGAATTTCTTCAATTCTGCGGTATTCAATTTAAATGTATTAGCTAAACGACCCCTCAAGAATGTGCATTTGAATGGGATTGCCTATTGCATTGATTAATAGCTCTGTTTATGGGTATCAAATACTTTGATTGATTTGTTTGCATTACACTTTTATTCCAAATCAAAAGCAATAGAGACGACAAGTTAAATGCATTTACTGGGCACAGTCAGGAGATTGCTTTTCATTGTACTGCTAGCTCTGAACTGAAAGAGGATAGATAAATGAAATTAAGTTTGAATTCAATGTGTGCAGGTTTTTTATCACTTAACAATAGATCTTTTAGATATTATGTACTTTTCCATTTTCTATCTAATCTCCTTTGAACTCTTTGACTCTAAAAACAGCAAAACAACAAACATAATAAAACAATTTATTACTCACTTAAACCAAAGTTTGAAATTAGTACTGAAGTGCATTCATCCTTGTATTACAGTATCTCTGAAAATGTAATGTAAAAAATGTGGAGCTCACAAGTAAAATGTATAAGTGACCTGATCCTTCCACAACTTAACTGTGTACCAGATTTGATAAACTAAATAACAAGGGAGACTCAAGTTAAATATGGCTTGGGTGTATTGAGTCAAAAGGTAACTTTGTATTGATTTACTCCACTGCAATGATTTATTTCCCTCCTAATCATGCAGCTGGAAATAATGTAATTGTATATCATAAGCAACCCTAAAAAATTATCCTGGTGCCCTTGGAGGTTTGACAGCCTAACATATATGAGTGCATTTCAGTGGAAGTTTATTCTGGCTGACCTGACAGCAGGCTATGGAGCACCCATTCTATAGCTTGTAGGAACTTTAACATTACCTACCCTTAAGGCAATACAATGCACCATAATACAATATATATTATTTAGTATCAGCTGGGGTTTCACAACATTTTTAATGTACTGATTCCACTGTATTTTATGTGATTTTTCTGTTCTGTACATCCAGATAAATTATTTGTATTTTTATTTTTTAAAAGTGACTTCACAGTCTTTTTCTGGTTATCTCTGGCAGTGAGGAAAATGTGAGAGATAATGAGGTAAATGCTGGACTTTTGGACCCAAAGTGTGTTTGGCTACCAAACACTTACTATGCTGGAGGAGCTGTTTGGAGAAATTCCATGGCCATTTTATGCTTTATTTGGAGCTGTAAAAAAACGGCTCCGTTAACTTCAATGTTTGTGAGAAGGCTGAGATGGAACTACAAGTTTGTTTGGTGGCCCTACAAAGTTCAATGCAATTTCATGACATGGGGGTGAGTAGATAATTATACTGAACAAAAATATAAACGCAACACTTTTGTTTTTGCTCCCATTTTTCATGAGTTGAAATAAAAGATCTAAGACTTTTTCTATGCACACAAAAGGCTTATTTCTCTCAAATTTTGTTCACAAATTTGTTTAAATCCGTGTTAGTGAGCACTTCTCCTTTGCCAAGATAATCCATCCACCTGACAGGTGTGGCATATCAAGATGCTGATTAAACAGCATGGTTATTGCACAGGTGTGCCTTGGGCCGGTCACAATAAAATACCACTCTAAAATGTGCAGTTTTATCACACAACACAATGCCACAGATGTCGCAAGTTTTGAGGGAGCGTGCAATTGGCATGCTGACTGCAGGAATGTCCACCAGAGCTGTTGCCGGTGAATTGAATGTTCACTACCATAAGCCGTCTCCGATGTCGTTTCCGAGAATTTGGCAGTGCATCCAACCGGACTCACAACCGCAGAACGTGTAACCACGCCAGCCCAGGACCTCCACATCCGGCTTCTTCACCTGTGAGATCGTCTGAGACTGCACATTTTAGAGAAATAAGCCTTTTGTGTGCATAGAAAAAGTCTTAGGTCTTTTATTTCAACTCATGAAAAATGGGAGCAAAACATTTATATTTTTGTTCAGTGTACATTTTCATTTTGGGGTTAACTATTATTTTAATATCCATCACATAAATCGTCTTAAAAATTTGTATTTTTCATTTTTCCAAAATCTCAAATGAGAAAAAAAAGAAAATAAAATCACATTTTTCCTTTATCCGTTTTTTTTTTTTTTATTTCAAATTGGATATGAAATTAACAGATAGTACATGGATTAAAACCGTTAGCACAGTTTGCAGTTTTATGATCATAGTTTGGATAGATAATCACCTCAATTCTCCTGATTTTTTTTTTTTTTACTCTGCCCAAAAAATATATTCTGTAATTTCAAATGTTTTTCTAATCTTCATTGAAACGAATGTCCTTCAACAAGGAGCTGTATTTTTACTGACCATTTGATTCAGAAATGCTACACTGTGTCTACAACCTGCATAGTTTATTCTTTCCTCATCACTCTCTATATTAATCATATAAGGGAAGTATTGAATTTGCTCATGCTCATTATATTTCAAACTTGTTTTGCTACATGTCAATTAATATGCTTTGTGGAAGTTTACAATATGAGCTTTGAAGAGTCAGCTACTCCGCATTTTGGTAAAAGCACAAGGTGAGGTGTGATTCTCTCTCAAGTAGCATTCAGTCAAGGACTTTTTACAACAACACCAACAACCAATTCAGTGAAAACCAGGGATCGAACTGAAGGAGCTAATGATTTTGTACCCAAGCCCATTGGGACATTTTGTCTGGCTTCATTTTCAGTGAGGAGGGCAATTTGTTTTCCATCTCTGCCATATTCATGCAGTGTCTTTGTGTATCAAGGATCGGTTTTGTGATTCATATTATGACATTGTGAATTAAATGGTTGAATGAGACCTAGACTCGTACTCTAGGTTTCATACATACTGACCCACAAGTCTTTTCAAGCTCGGTCGTGTGTGACACCATTCACTTTTCAGTCAGCTTCCATCTCCATTTGCCTACATTTAAATTATTGATTGTAAGGATATATCATGCCCTGCATCCCTGGAATCCCGAACGGAATCCAACAGTGGGTTCTTCTCGCTTTTTTCGGCTGCCATCTCCATCCCATCTCTGTTTGAGGACGAATTCTTTCCCCCCGCCGTTGGCCCGGAACTATTTTCACGGGAGCTGTGTTTCTATGTGTGAATCCAACAGCGGGTTCAACTTTCTTGAACCCAGACGGGGACTCTGGGACGGAGGCAGACAGCGAGCCTCAGCTGGCCTTTTACACCGACCCAAACCGCAGCCGCCGCCGGAGCCGAGGTATGAGAAACGGTAACGCCAACAGCGCGTGGGGCTCAGGGGGTAAGGAGGAGTTATACACCTACACCGCCATCTGATGGTATCGCCATCATCACGACGCATGACAAGTCACCTTTGAAGTACATCTAGTACATGAATGTCTACAGTGTTGTGTGTGATGGTTTTGACTCCTATGGGAAATACATACATGTATATACCATACATTAATGCCAACAATGGCGTGTGTAGCCTGTTTTCATAATGGTTGTGAGCATGTAGCGCTGATCTCAATGCAACTGCACATCATCTTGTTGACTGAATACAAACAAGATAATGAGATCAGGCGTTCAGTGGAGAACATCTGGATATCGATTACATCTCCGGAGTCCAAGATACTCTATATTTTGGAAATAATATTACATGGAAATATTATTTCTGTGGAGGATGCTGCGCAAACGCTGTCACAGTGAACCCATGCAGCACGCTTTATCTGTCGGCATGCCATGTCCTTGGAGCTGTGATGTACAGTAATGGGGTGTGGAGGAGAGACAGTGGGAGAAATAAAG
Organism: Centroberyx affinis; assembly: GCF_046629955.1. NCBI lineage: Eukaryota > Metazoa > Chordata > Actinopteri > Beryciformes > Berycidae > Centroberyx > Centroberyx affinis. The sequence goes on along the minus strand of NW_027281556.1, from coordinate 122,763 downwards.
AGACAATACCCTCAAAATAATAGCTGCTGTCAGAGGGCGTTACATGCCTTTACAACGCCTCCAGCCCAATTATTCCGCCGTCATGTGCACAGGTGTCACAAACACGGCGAGGCCTCCAGAAGTGTAGCCAACACCTTTAATTAGGGAGAGGCTTAAGAATAGAACAAAGAGGTTGCAACACTGACCTATCTGTGTTGTTTTGATCCAGAGGAAAGGATGATTCATGAGGCATGAAAGACTTATGATTGTTTCTTCAGAAGATTTTTTTAAAAGTAAACAGTGGGCCAGCTGATGAAAATATTGAAATAGTTTACTTGCTGTGGACATTGTGTTCAATAGCTGAAAGTCCACTGTTGGAGACTGCTTCCATAAGTTTATGAAAATGCTAAATACAACAACTTGTTGACTTTTTGATGTCCTGAACGTGTTAAAAAAAAACCCACAAATGCTAAATGATGCCCTTAACCAGCTTGTGGGTAAGTTACTTGATGAAATAAAATAACTTTGTTATACACATAATACGATAGGTCAGCATTTTACATTGGCTTTTGTTTAAAGGATCGCCTTGGGCAGTTTTTTGAAGGAGAAAGTTCTGCCAGAGTAATTTAAAAGTGACAATGTAATCTAGAGATATTTTGGCAGTGAGAAGGAACCACTTTAAAAGTGACTGGCTATTTTCAAGGTCATTGCGCTTTTTTGTGCGTGCGCACGCCCCCTCCCCCCCCATGTGTACAGGGTCACATACACTTCAGGTCTTCGCGGGGCTTGGTAAAAGGAATGAAGGATGAATTCTCTCTCTGGCAGGGAAGGAGAGCAGAGGAAAGGGGAGGGTTGCAAAACCACCTCTGAACCATTTTTATTTAGACCCCACGTCTTTTTTTCCCCCACCTACATCCCAGCGTGGATGTTGATATCCTTCAAAGGTAAACCTTATTTCTCTGCCACTGAGCCCTGGCAAGTCTAAACCTCCCAAAGGCCAGCGGTTTTTGATCCAAAGGTCCTTTTCATGGCCGCTAAGCCCATTTTTTGGCTTGTTTGTAAAATGACTTCCTCGCCCAGTGTAGTGTAGGCGTGTGTGCGTATGTGCTCGTGTAGTGTTTCGTGTGCATGTGTGTTTACGTGTGCTTGCGTAGTGTGTTGGAGTGGGTTGAGCGGAAATAAATTGCGGTCACCGCTTCACACATCCCTACTGTTTGTTGCCCCCGAACTGTCCCCGCTCCCTCCCCTATGTGTGTGTTTGCTCCCAGCAGCAGGTTCCCCGCGGAGTCCCATCAATAAGACGACCCTGACGCTGATCAGCATCACCAGCTGCGTGATCGGCCTGGTTTGCTCCTCTCACCTCTCCTGCAGCCTCTCGGTCCGGGTGATTCTGCACGTACCGGAGCACCTCATCGCCGACGGTAAGGCTCCACACTGGGCTTGGGCGATATCCAAAATATAATACACAAAAAAACCCTGAAAAAAAAAAAACCCTGAAAAAAATTACAAATTAAATAAACAACCAAAAACCGATTAATATCATATATCGCGATTTTTTTGGCACGACAGTATCGCGATATATGACACTATCGGTTTTTGGTAGTTTTACATTTTTTTTTTTTTTCTGTTTTTTTAGTGTGTTTTATTTGCTCATTCCTGCTATTTTCAGGAAAACAGGCTGATTGTGGAAAAGGGAACCCACTTGAAGTCAAATGACAAAATTTTCACTACCACTATGATTATTTTAGTCTTTGATATTCACGAAATATCACAAGTATTCACTACAACAGGTAGGATGCCAAAGCAAAAGGATAGTGTTAGAGAAAAAAGACAACAACTATGATATTCAAAATGAATTAATAATGTTTTCATGTAACTGGCTTATTTGTCATTTTGTGCAGCATAGCCTACGATGTTTCCAAAAAAATAAATGAAGCCTTTGCAGACAGCTCTCCTGTGTTTATAGCATCTCTTTAAATAAATTGGGTTCTTTAATATAGCATTGAGAGTACAGTATACAAACCAAATAAATAAAAATCTATATGTAAAATTGCAGGAAATGGTGTATTTAAAAAAAAAAAAAAAAAAAAATTACCCCATACAGATTTTGCCCCCCCCCCCCCCACATTTACACAAAGTTAGGCGCCCATGCCCATCCACAGATACCCGCGCTTATCAGCCCTCTCCGAGCGCCAAGAGCCCCGGGAGGCTGAACTGGCATTTTTCCACAACTCCCCGGGGAGTTCTGCTCCCTATCTCTCTCACCGAGTGCCTGTGTTCTGTTGCGGAGCCACCGATTTGCTTTGCACTCTCAAAGACAAAGGTAAATGCCAGGTCGATCCTCCCCCGCACCCCCCACCCCCCATTTGGTTTCCCATGTGAGACCACACAACAGATGTGCCCTCAAAGCATCAGAGCACATTGAGGCCAGGTCGCAGTGACCACCCGCAGCAAACCCTCCATCACTCTTCCCCTTGTACTTTCTGATGTGTTGAACCACCTCGCTAATGAATTTCAATGTAGCACCTGCAGGAAAAAAAAAAAAAAAAAAAAAAAAGGCACTGCGGGGGCCAAGCGCTGGCTCCTGCTGGCTCATTGGCATTTTTCAGCTGTCACAGGAGTGAGCTGGCAGTCCAGATATATTATAGACTGTGACTAGCCTCACTCATCTATCATTTGGAGGTCTGATTTGATTCGGAGCACCGTTGCTTTCCGGTGGTATACGCCGGCCTGCCAGGGAGATATTAAAATTCCAGGGAGGCGCCTAGGGAGGGAACTTTGAAAGGAGAGATGAAAGATGGCGAATTCGCCTGTTGAATTACAAAACCGGGATCGATTTAGAATGTTTCCATAAATGTCTCCACAATCTCATCAGACTTGATTTGATGTCACGGTGAATCAGATGAAAATCTGGATTCCGCCACTGGGAAAAGAGGCTATTTATGCCAACAGCTGTGCATGTGTCTGCCTTCAAACATGCTGGGGAAAAAAAAGTACAGAAATGTGGAGTCACACCTTTCTCCTTGCCTTTTCACATCAGGGAAAGTAATCATCTGGAGATGTTTGGCTATTTACGCGGGATAACATTATCTACTGCTGAGGGAGACAGATGGCCAAGGAGAAGACTAACTTTTTTAAAAGGATAATTCCGGTTATTTTCATCCTGGGCTTTATTTTCCTAGTTTTTGCCACTGTGACGATTGTGTTCAAAATTGTATCACTAACTTCACTGTAGCTTGACGTAGCTTCACTTAACCGAGTTGTTGTCCAAAACACACATACAGGGCCAACGTAATCTCCAACAGTTGAACCCAAAGAGCTATTGAAACACGTCCTTTCAAGACAATAACACTTACACTGCAGTTAAACATGTCTTTAAAGAGTAACTGAACCCCAAACCCAAATCTGTGGTGAAGCCTGACATCTAATGTTGAAAAGTAGGGTACTGCACTGGCAATCTGCTATTGGCTATGTTTTTGCCAGGTGTTGTCAGCACCTGTTTTACTCTATAGATGGTGACATCACCTGGCACAAAGTGCCAAATCCTACTTTTCACTTGCTGTCAGTTTTCTAAAGCTGTGTCAAGCTCTACATAATCCTCATGATGGCAAAACTAGAAAAATAAGGCCCAGGTTGAAAATAACTGGAATTATCCTTTAATACCCAACATAGACATAACTAAGTGTAAACTAGAAATATGGCTATGCCTTAACTTCATGCCATGATCATTTCCAAAACATTAAACTATCTTTACCTTCTCAGTTGAGATTTAGCTTTTTGTGGGCATAGGTTTTCTACTATTGTCTGCCTCGGTTCTCCACTTCATTTTGCCACTTTCTATTTTGAAACCACTTCTTAGGTAGAATGCACCACACCTGTGATGACCCTGCTAAAGTAAATATAGCCTCGCCAGCCTAGTTGTTCAATAGGAGACTTCAGTGCTGGTGTGGCATGACTCACAACCGCAGCTCCTCAACAAGCTAAGGCAACTTCTTTCCGTCTTTCAGCTAACAAACACAATCTCGTCTAATTCCCAGTCCCCTGTTTGTTTCAGTGGTTTGGGTTTTTTTTTTCTTTCATTAGTTTGTCCTTCTGTGGAGAAATCCGGGGGGAGGGGGACACTTATATCTTTAGTGGTATTGCAACTCTCTGTGGGAACACACATGGTGTCTTTCAAAACTCGTTCAAACCACTTTTGTTTGGGCGTTGGAAGGACTTTTTTAGTTTCTTTCCTTTGGGGTTTTTGGTTTTGCGTTTAGGTAATGAGACAATTTCCATTCATCATTATCTGATGCAGTATCTATAAATTTCTGCATAGTGGGCCCTATTCAGACCTTGACTCGGCACAGTCGGCTCACTCCACCGATTCAAACCAAGAAAGTTATGCGCAAGAATATGTGGCCTCCTGTGAGATGCAATCTTAAGGCGATGAATATCGTTATTGTCTTGTGAAAACCTTGTAACTCCAACTTTGGTGATTTTCACTTCAATTGAAAAACTACACTGTCTCCTACGTATTGAGAAAATAATACCATCCTTGTGTCCTTTTAAAACCCCATTGGATAAACTGCAAGCATGCAAGGTGGTCAAGCGAAAAACAAGGCTGCCTTACTTAGTACTCGAAAAGTCTACTATTTGGAGATACAAGGTTTTTACCCAACAGCAAGGATATGTAAATGAAGGTGTGTCCACTTTCACATCATGATTCACAGCTTGCCCCCAAAAGCATGCAGCATGTGTGGCGCACCCATCGGTTTCATGCTGTAAAACTAGAAATCTGCATACTAATAAATGCCAAAGACATCAAATATGATATTAACTGAGTCATAAAAAACTTTTAAGGAAATGAGTCAGTTGATTGCTCTTTATTTCATCGGAATTGTATTTTAAGCAATATGGCGACTCTCCGCAACTAAGCAAACACGATGATTTCTGCCATCTATGTGCTCTAGATTTCAATTAAGGGATTGTCAAAGGAGTACGGCACTACAGCGATTCGCCAAGAGATCTTTTAAATGTGCTGAGATTACCAAAATGCCCAGTACACCCGGTGTTTGCACATGGATAGGGCTTCGATCGTTGAGCTGTGCTGCTGATTTACAGAGCCAGATCTCACAGCGAACGCCCCTCCCATGTTATTCCAGGTAATGTGGCCTTTCCATCTTGGCGACAGGTGCTGCGTCGGGCGTCCGGGGACGTGCTGAGGCGCAGCCCTTAAAGGTCCCCTATTATAGGCATTCAAAACCCCCTTCTGTTTCTGTTCATATGTGATCAAAGGTGCTTAATGAAGACCTTGTTAAAATTTGATTTTGTTTGAGTCATTCCTTTTGAAATTGATTGCAAACACAACAAAAGAAGCAGCGTTGCGTGCGTTCTTCTGTGTTCCAGGCGCTCTTCGGACTGGGCATTAAATAATACAAAAAAAAAAAAAACCAAGATCTGTCTGAAGATGAAGGCTTACTTTGAGAGCACCTTGCTTTTTTTACTTTTAAACTTAATCAGAGTGCCTCGGACACTTCAAAGTAAGCCTCTGTCTTCAGGAAGATCTTGTTATATCTTGTTTGTATTAAAGTTATTGCGTTTTCAACAAACCCACCTTTTTTTTCCCAGGCAGTTTCAGACTAACTCCAATAAACACATCACAGCTGGACTTGGTCCTGATTGGCTCCCCTCTCTGAAGAATTACTGAAATCCTTCCAATCAGGCCAGTTTGCAGCGTTTGAACTGGAAAGCCTCGACTCAGCAGGTTTACCTCATTTGAATTAGAGGAGCCGCTGCTGTCAGCCAATCTGGGTCCGGTATTGTGACTGTTCTGCCTGTGAGGACTCAAGTTCATTCAATTTAACTAATTCAATGCAAATTTTAAAGCCGCAGTAGGTGAGTTTGAAGCAAAATGGGAAGACTAATGCACTTAGCCCCCCAACCCCTCCCTCCACTACCCACAGAGCCAGTAGCTATTGGTGTGCAGCTGATGGAAAACTCGGAGCGAAGCCCTCCTGCTCCAGAGTTTGTCTCATTTGGCTCAGACACTGACATGCAAAGACATTGTGATGCTTTACAAACTTCATCGATGCCATCAGGGCGGAGATCATGCAAGAACAAATTTATAGGAACAGGAAAAGACGACATCATTTCATTGCAATGAGCGAGTTGAGTAGATAACCGCTGGCACTGAGAAACTCATCTTTTGATATAAAACATATTTTTGATATATAAAGTATTTTGTTAAATTATTTCAGTGGTTTCTCATAGGCAAAAATGCAGCATAGCCTACATCATTTCAGTATGTAAAGTAGATTTTATAATCCGATTTTATCCAAGTTATTATCCAGTTAATATCCCAAGCCCATGTTGCCAGTTGCATGGTATGCAAAGGCAATGGCTCAGTAAGAAAGACATGAGAAGGAGAAAAGTCTATGGCATGATTTTTCACCGATGGGAAGGACAAAGAAGCCCAGGTTTTGTATCTCTATCCGCATGTGTAACTTAAGGTTGTCTGAATCGGGTCCAGTTTGAATATGCACATTGAAATTGACCTGATGACAGAGCATTGTATACACCACCATCTTAAGAAATCCATTCCTCCTTAATATCAACAGGCAATCACTCCTCGTAATTGCGCCACCTTTCATGTTACAGTCTGTCCGTCACAAATCTAATGTCGACGCCTCTATCCAACTAGACAAGCATTAGAGAAGCACTTCAGACAAATACGCTCTCTCTGCTGTTGATATGAAGTTGTCTGAACCTTACCATTTTCCAAACACCATAGACGATGTGTAAACAAAATATTTTCTTCCCTGTTGTATTCCTCCTGCTAGATGTGTCTGGCTGCAGGGCAACAAAGTGGACGCCCCAGCTGCCTGTCAGTAGTTACTGATAATAATACTCAAATATGTTTGGTATTCCTTCATTAAAATGTCTCTGGTAGTTTGAATATTTTATGCTTTTATTTTGGTAACTGTCAAAGTTTGAAATCTCAGCTGGCTTTCAGCTCCTATACTGCAGTAATACTAAATCATAATGATAGATGTTTCTGCATTAAAATATCTCCACTTCAGTAGTTTGAGTGGTTGAGGAATTTAATCTTTTGCTGTCATCAGGGTCAGGTTCAGCTTAAAGCCAACTGGTTGCCTTAGCTGGCATTTATTAAACCATCATCAATAATGCTTATTTTTTAATCTTTATTAAAATATTTGACATTTTGAAAGTTTGAATATTTGATTGCAGGGTTAGTTTGTTATTGCCCACCCCACTGCTCTGCTAAGTTGATAAAAATCTATGAAAACAAAAAAAAAAAAAAAGACATGATCATATCACTACATCTAAAGTGATAAATGTCATCTTTGAATTCTTAAAGGCAGCCCAAAGCTAATTCACCCGCTGCCATTTGCTTTCATTATCTGTCATTCCTTCTGTGACAAAGTGGGTGGGGGGGGGGGGACACGCCATTTGTCCCCATTTTCACCATCAGTGCCATATTGCTTACTAATTTAACCATGCTTGTTAATTGTTTGTTTTAGCCATTTTTAGCCTATTGTTACACCTGGACAAAGTTTCTTGAGTCTGCCTCCTACCACCTCCCTAGCCGCTCTGGTCAGGCTACACCACACCTTCATCCCTCCATCCATCCATCGTTCCCTCCCTCCTTAACTTCTTCCCTTCCACTCCCCCCCTCCCCCCCCCTCCCGTCCACTGCTCCCCTCCCTCCACCCCGCGCAGGATCGAGGTTCATCTTGCTGCAGGGGAGCCAGTTGGACGCCTCGGACTGGCTGAACCCGGCCCAGGTCTTGCTGTACTACCAGCAGAACGCCAGCGGGCCCTGGGTCAGCGAGCTGTGCGGACGGCGCCTGCTGGACCCCTGCGAACACCAGTGTGACCCGGAGACAGGTGAGCAGAGAACAGAAAAAGCAAGCACACACATTCTGGACGGTGTGCGTTTGTGGCGATGACATATAAGCCTCATGAATTATCCGTTTATTTGAATGTGATTTCAGCTCTCTGGCTCCCTAGTTGAGAAGCTGCTTTCATCTCTTCTATGGAGAATACAGTAAAGCTAGCTAGCTAACGTCAGCAACTGGACTGTTAGCAAACATAGCTAATCACATGTTACATTATTCATGGAAGCACTGCTTATGAGTTCTTATGTAATATAACTGTGCTTTATTATAAATGCTTACATAGAAATGTGCTTTATTTTAAATTACATACTGTATATTAAATGTTAAAGCAGGAAACCCATTGTTTTATAATAGCCTATCAGTATAAAAAACCTAGTTTGCTTTTTGACACTGTATTTGAAAAATAAAAATTTGTAAGCAAACCATAAAAGCAGCCTTAGCCATAAATAATTATACACAGGAAAAAACAATCTAGTATGATCCCCATGAACACCGGGGGACACTGAACAGTTAATTATCAACTGGAGAAAAAAAAAAAAAAGTCTTTATGAATCTGAAGCGCTCTAGGGAACACACACACTCACACACACACACACACGAGACAGTGAACAGTTAATTATAAGCTTCCTCATTATGATCCACCTTATGCTACGAACTGAACAGTCAATTAGAAACAACGTCGTTATGAACTACCCTATGCTGTGAACTGTGCTCAGGAAAGGCCAAATGAAACAGCATTCATTTATTTTAGTGTTCATAGAATGTTTTTGTATCAACCTTTTGTCAACCTCAACTTTTTGTCCAATTTGCACAAATATGAGGAACAACGCAAAGCTTCCCTGGGAGTTATAGCCTTTATCTTTACTGTGCCCCTACTTGAATCTCTCTAAATCGTTTTTAGCGAAGAGCAGTCGGCATGGAGCGATGCGGAGACACAACCTCCCCGCTGCACTGACTCAGACTCAGACTCAAAAGAGAGGGGGTCTTCATCCACCCCCCCCGGTCAAACCGAAGTCTATCAGCAGAGCGGATCAGACCCGCCGGGACAGGGGAAAAGAGGAAAAATTGGCCTCACCACCGCTAAATTACTCATTAAAATAATTGGGCTATTCCCCTAGCAAAAGACAAAGTGTATGAACAAGCATCTCTCTCTCTCTCGGTTGCGGCTGTGTGTGTGTGTGTGTGTGTGTGTGTTGCAGGCCGACTGACAAAGGAACACAAACCAAACCCCGCCCCCCTTCTCCTCAGAGTTCAATGAGAAACGCCAGTCAAGTTGTTTTCAGTTAAAATATGCTTTCTCCGTGATTATAGGCATACTATTAAAACGCCCAAACCATTTGGAAGGAACAAATATGGTATTTGGTTCCCTACTTGAAACCCACACTGCTGTGGTGACTGTGCCACGGTATAAAAAAAAAAAAAAAAAAAAAAAAAAAAATTCAATATATTGTTTAGAACTGCTATATCGTTGGCAGGGATTATTTTCTCCTCTGGGATTTCAGCGGTTTTTGGATACACAACACCCGTTCATTTCTACCAGGGGGATTACAGTCTTGCTTCTTTTCTTCTTCTCGTCTTTCCTTGGCACCTCGCCCCCTTTATGCGGCTGCGTGCAGTGATGCCGATATATTAGTTTGAACTTTTTCCTCTTCTGTTGTACATACAGTACGTCACGCCGCACTGGATGAGAACGTCACGCGAAATTGCCCATTTTTAAAACGCATAAGCAAAGCGATGGACGGATTGATGAATGTACAGAAGGATGAATTGATGGAGGGGAGGGATGGATGGATGATGGCTTGATGGAGGGTTTGAAATGACTGATCGATCACACTGGATGCATATTGAGGGAAAGCGGCATGTCAAGGCGTTTTGATTGATGATAGATTATTATGGATCTGTTTCTGTGACCCAAAAAAACAGAAAATTGAAAAACTGATAAAATAACAGCTGCCTTAGCGTAATATTATTGGCCATCGCTTTTAATCTTTCTGTGAATTTTTTAAGCTTACAATTTATACTACTCTTATTATTATATTAAACACATAATATACACTACCAGTCAAAAGTTTGGACCCACCTGATTGAATGTGCTGTGTTTTTAATTTTGATCTTAAGGGTTTAAATGCTTGAAATGTGTTTCTTAGACAAATATAAATAGTGAAGTTGATCCTATGTATGAATTTCTTTCCAAAGCCTTTGCCTTTCCATCAAGGCAAAGGGCGGCTACTTTAAAGAATCTAAAATCGAATCTAAAGTTTGAATTTGTTTAACACTTTTTTGGTCGCTGCATCATTCCATTTATGGTATTTCATAGTTTTGATGTCTTTACTGTTATTCTAAAATGTGGAAAATAGTCAACATAAAGAAAAATGTGGTGCGTCCAAACTTTTGACTGGTAGTGTATATAGAAATACATGTAATATTTCAGAATGTATAGTACAGTGTACAATGTATAGTATTTACAGTACATACGTAAATACAACACTTAGAAAATACATTGTTTATTACAGTTTTATAGCTTTACAGTTGTTAACACACGACATCTGTGTATAAAACCATCAAGGATGACATGATAAAGTCGCAAACTCATTTCCATTGTGGCCACTGATTAAAAATAAGCATAATTAACTTGAGATTCAAGTGCAGTCTAATTGCTGTAATCCTCACCCGTATCCTCTTCCAGCCTTGGATCCGCTACAGCTACTGTACATTATGTTTTATTCAAGTCACAGTCCGCATTCAAATTCCAAGTGATGAGAACGGCGCGCTGATAAAACAGAATCGCGGAACATTGTGTTGTTTAACAAGCTCTTTATCACTCTCTTCCCAGCGAATGCATTTTGATCTTCCCAGCCTCCAAAATTCGGTACGAAGAAAAGCCGGAGTATGTAAAACAGAATATTATAATACGTCTTGTTGTTTTAACAAGTTCAAAACAATCTAAGCCTTCAAGAAGAAGAGAAAAAAAAAATACAAGAGCAATTTCTGCAAGTAAATCTCATTCTCCGTTTCTGGATGGCATGTATACTTGTAGGGCATACATTATTAATTGGACCCACCGTGGTGTAATTATTCTAAAGCTCTCCTTATTGTTCTTTTTTAGCTGACTTTAGCTGACTTTTCTCTTCATTCAGCAGAATGTGCACTGATCAGGTCATTTAAATGATGCTTCCTGTCAAATGTCAGCTGCTCCCGTTTTGATCAGCAAACATTTTTCACGGTGGGTTGCTAAATATGACACTTTCTCTATCCCAGTAGCTGTTGACAATAGATTTCTGCCTTGCCAGCAAAACCATTCTTCCCACTTACATAAATAACACTGATGTGAAATGAGAAAAAAAATAACAACTCTAAAAAGCACATGCAAACAGCCAAAAAAGCGTAAAAAAAAAAAAAAAGCTTGTGAAAAACGTTTTTTTTTTTCCCTACAGAAACTCAAACTTCATCAACAGAAAATCCAAGACATCACAGTACTGGACACACTGTTTGATTGACAGGTGATCTCTGGGAAGAAGCAGTGCAGAAACACCACAGCGATGAGGCTGAGCAACAAAGATGGGGACAAAATAAAAAAAAAATGAGGAACATATTTGCTTTGAGAAATATATCACTACAAAAAGCACATGGCCTGGGGGTTCCCAATTTGATTGCTCTATATAATCACTGACACGTGTTAAACTGAGGCATAACTTCTCGTATTTGTTTCTCGCTGCAGTTTTACCTGTAGCGAGTTCGTCACTGGGTCAATCAAATTAGGAGTGCAGGGAAGAAATCCCGCATTTACAGTCTTCCTTGTTTGCATCCATTATTCAGGAGCGGGAGTCTCCCCTGGGTAAAAAGAGAGTGAGTTCTGAGACCTTTAAATTAATCAAAAAGTTGGACCGCTGCGTCTCTCGGAATAATTTCAGAGATCCCCCCACCACACACACACACACACACACACACACACCACTACTACCACCACCAACAACAACAACAACCACCACTCCTTAAAATGAAATATGGACCAGGAGGACCTGCAGCAAGGCTTCAATAATTGTATTGTGTTTTTCATATGATGCATTCGTAATGAAACTGAGCGCATTTGTGTGTGTGTGTGTGTGTGTGTGGGCCGCGAGGAGATTGCAGCCGGCGCTATAGATAGCTTGAATCCAATCCCCCTTTTTCTCCTGGAAGAGATACTGATGAAAACGGAGATGGGCTGTGACAATATCTGTGCCGCTCCTGCAAGACATTAAAAAAAAAAAAGAAAGAAACAGATGGTGAATTTTTTAACATACAGTACCTTCCTTCCTACCCACAAAGCCCCTCAAACCCGAGCGCTCCGGGTGCAATAGGCGGTTGTTTACGGGGCCCCTTCTCCCCCCTCTCCATGTCCGCCCTGGAGTGTGTGTGTGTGTGTGTGTGTGTGTGGGACATTTATGAAACACAAATAGACGCCGTCGCGCCTCCGGTGACGCATGTTCCCACATCATAACATACTGACTTGATTAATGTGACTGCATAATGGATCAATGCGAAATAATTTTTTTTGCACGCGAGTGACACGGCCCGAGTGTGTTCGGGAGGAAAAAACAAACAAAAAAAAAAAAAAAACGCCTCTGCCCACGCGACAGCTCCAGAGGGTTTCCGGGGGCTATTCGAGGACAGTCTGTGGCGGGGGGGGGTTCTTATCTCCGTCTACCGCTCTGTTTTTAGGAGGTGACAAAACAACGAGGTGGGGGGGGGGGGTGATAAAAAAAAGTACAAGTGTGAAGCGGAGGAAAGCGGGGTCGGGGGAAATTAGGAAAGCACTTTGCCCAGCGTCAAATAAGTTTGAGCCAAGCGCCGCGTGACCTCGAGGTTTTTTTATCGAAACGGCAATTAAAACATGGATGAGGCGTTTAGCCAGAGTCCGGCGGCGGCGAGATAAACCGCGGACACAGTTTAGCCTGTCGTTCAAAAAAAAAAAAAAAAAAGTCAAATTAGCTTTCTAGCGTCGAAACCCTTTTTTTCCCCGACTCTTTCACCGCACGTTTAACAAGGTATAGCGATTGCGTTCGGAGCTATCTGCCCCGGGGGGGGAAAGCGAGGAGGCTGTGCCAGACTCTCACAGCAACATAATTCAGGCGATGGGTTAAGAAATATTGTGCGTTTCTCATGTGAATAATGAGAGCGGAAGGCATACTTATTTCAACTAAGCCACTTTATGACACACTTGAACCCGTTGAAATTGACTTTATTACGAAGAGATGAGAGTAACGCATCTTACCGGGGAGTATTTCTCATATGAAATATTCACACATGTTGTTCCTCATTCCTCAGATCTGGGACTGCACACGCTCGTCTTTCTGAACAAACAACCCAGAGCTAGGAAGCAAGAGGATTAAGACTGATGCGTAATGTCACATCAGCGTAAAACTAGGGAGCCACAGTTAATAGCGTATAATCATATATCATGACTTAAGTTTCCACAATCTTGAATAGATCTAGATGCAGAGAAGTAGACAAGTTAAGAGAAGGATTTTTACATTTTGAGACAATTCAGCTCAATATAAGGAAGATGTCCCTACATTCAGTGTGTGTTCCATGTGACCTCGGCGTGCGTAGGCATATCATTAACGGTTTAGCCGCGCATGTTGCTGGCAGGAGTTATGAGCACCCTCGCACTTGGTGAATAGCCAATACCGGATGATTAGCTGGAGTTTCAGCAGTAGATCAGTTCACCAGGATAAAGCCACTGAAGATAGACAGGCAAATCAAGACTCCCAGTGCAAATACAGAATTGTTTTAACAATGACAAAAATATGTCATTGTCTGTGTTTTGGAAATGATTTTTATTATAAACCAAATGACATCAAATAAGATAGTTGGTGCTGCACCTCAACACAATGTGACCCATCCAGTACAATGATTGGATAAAGACACATACATTTATAACAGGAATAATATACAAGGAGTCTCCCTACATTTTGTTCTCAAGTTCATTGAGGCCAATAATCATGATCGCAATATTAGGCAAGAAAATTTGAGCTTATTATTCTAGCCATATTTAGCCGTATAGAAAAACAGGAAGTGATAAGTGATGGAAGTTGAGCTATTGCTTATTCTGACTGTTTTCATGATGTTATTTTCTAGTCACGGCAGAACGCATTAATTGCATGAAACAAAGTCAACGACAGAGGAGGCCGGTATATATGAATCTCTGCGTTTGTCCAGACACCAGTATTCTCTTGCTGGCTGTCTTCCATATTTGATATTTCCTGCCTTTCGTCATAAGTTGTTGTGACGACAAATACACATTGCATGGGGGAGTGATGAAAATAAAAACCTGAAACCCAATCTGAACGGTCAGACTGAAGGATGGTGGCGTTTTGGAGGATTATGGAGGCGGTCTCATCCTCTATAGATGTCAGGGACTGGCTGCTGGACGCCCCCCACCCCCCTCCCCTCCTGCAGCCAAACTGTTCCTGCGGTTCGCTGCCAACTTGTGTTTGGCTCTTCGCCTAATATCATTGAACGGTTTCCTACACCGGGCAACAGTTCTCCAAGGACCGGAGCAACACGTTAACCAAATGTGTTATCTTCTCCCAAGCTCATTTAATTTAAGGTGCCGTATATATATATCCGCTGGTGGCCATTCTGCAGCTCCAGCACAAGGACATCAGTTTCCTCCTGGGAGAAACTTTGTTCTCTTGCATCGCAAAATTGACAGAGCGTTTGTAGCGCAGAGCACACTGCGTCTTTAAAGGGAGGGAAAAGAGGTGATTGGATCGGTCGTGATTGAAGCCAGGCCCACCACGCCTACTGAGAAGGCTTTCCTCCATATCTCACCCTGTTTGCAGCTGCAAAAATCTGTCACCATGCCCTAAATAGAGAGTTGCATTTTCAAAGATGTGATTTTAAGTACATTTTAAAACACCGAATGTGGTTTAAATCTAATCTGAAAAGATGGGATTCCATTTTGTTTTTTGCTGTTCACATTTTTGAAAAAATATCTGACTGGAATATGTGAGACATAGCATTTGAGACTGATGTGTCCATATGTAGGATGTTGATCTGAGCTTTAATAGCCAAATGAGAAATATGGCTGGACTATTAGCATAGCTCAGACAATATTATTATCAGAAAACGATCCTGGATATGTTAGTCATCTTTTTCATATTTCCATACAGATTCATTCTCTATGTATCTTTATATTAGCAGGACAAATGTCTTTCTGTCTTGTCTCTGGCTATATGAGACAGTAATGAATGTGCGTAAACACAACTTGCACTGCCTAGGAACATCAGCATAACACATTCCAGCTTCCAGGTATTAAGTGTAGACCCGTAACAATGTATTCAGAACTCTGCACAGGTTTTTCAAAAAAAAAAAAAGAGCCCTCAAATATGCAGCTTCCTTTTTAACTTTGTGCAGTTCAACTTTGTGAGACTGTGAACTGGAATGACTCAGTCGGAGTTCAGTTTATTTGCACAACCAGCCCCCACCACTCAAGCTGTCTGCCCGTGTCTGGGGAGTGACTCAACACCGATGATGCAAAAACCAAAGATCATGCCGATGTCTGGCACTCTCCTGGTGCTGCTTGCATTTATTTTGAACATCTCTGAAGGTAACTTGTTTGTGTTCTTTTCAAAATATGTTTTGGCATGTAAGTTAGCCCTTTAATAATGGGTAAGGTACCAACTATTGCTGCTAAATATGATCTTGGAGCATCAAGGTACCCATACACTTTACACTTATTGCCTGAAAACATAAGTTGAGTACCTGGCAGAGGCGTTGTTAGGATTTTAGAACGCCCCATCGTAGGGGGCCCCCGGGGCATCGTCCCCCAGGAGGAAACTTTTAAAAATGTCAACAGCAAAATGCATCAGTCGGTGCACCCCCCCCCCCCCCCCCCCCTTCTTCTCTTGCCTCTTCTTATTTCTCTCCTCCCCGCATCTCTCTTTGTCTTTGTCCTCTTCTCCTCTCTTTCTCAGTTTCTGGTTGTGCAAAAGAACAGAGAGACACAGCTGAATAACTTATAATAAAACTTTAAAGGCTATATATGATATTCAGTATGTGCTCATCACTCCTCATCTGTCTCTTATACAGTAATAAAAGCCTGATCAAATCCAATCCAGAAACCAATGAGTTGTATTTAATCAAAAGTTGTCCCTCTATATATTTCATTAACCTCATAATATTATTGCAACCTAATAGCAATCTGCTTCTGTTTGTTTATTAGATAGAGATTTGTCAGACTTATTTTAAAAAGCAAATGATTTCACCTCTTCTCCTCGTAGACAGCTGATATTTTTCCATGCTACATTATAGCTGTAATAACAAAGATCATTATGCCATGGAAAAGCCTAATCCATTTTGAATGGCTGGGAGAGTAGAGGTACACATTCAAAATCTCATTGTTAAACACATGTTCTCGCATTTAAGGGAAACGACGTCTCAAATTGAAAATAATATAGGCGTTTCATGCTTGTAATGTTCAGCATTGCAAACAAATGGGAGGATGAACCTGATGACATTGACTCGACTGTTTCCCGTCTATCTAAACATACAAATACATTTTTCTCTACCTGGTGTGCTTTCATCCATCTTCTCCTCAGCACTACGAACAATCTAAGGAATTACACCTGTGTATAGCATGTAATGGTCCTCAAATTTCCATCTATCTTAGTCAAGATCCCATGTGTTAATTAGTTGGATGTTGAAGGGTATAGTACTGAGCTCCTGCAGATAGACCTACTGTTCATCCTTAAGAAACTCCTTAAGCATTGAGAATAACATACAGTGTTTTATTTTGGTCTTGGCAATCTGGAAACTCAGATTGCTCTGGTCTCGGTCCTGACTTGGCTTTGACCTGCTTTGGACCTGGTCTTGACACAAACTTGACTGGGCCTGAGCTTGGAATTGACTTGGACTCAGCTAAAAATAGTTTTAAATGCTACTTCAATGCACAGACTGCTGAGGCCATTTCTTTTCGATTCAAGTAGTATGAAGAGCAAAAACGAGTCAATAGGATTTCCCTTAGCCTGCCAGTCACTGACAGTTGACCTTTCCCATTAACAGAGGTGCATGAAAGCCCAGGGCCTCTCCCCTTCATTTGTCCCCTTCAGAACATGAGCACAGCATGTTGTACATGTCACCCTAGAGTAACCTTCTAAAACCAAAGGTGAGTCCCCATCAATCTTACTGAGCGATGTCAAGGCCGGCATCCCTCCTGAGAGCTGACAGCAGAACAAAAAGCTGACGCTCCGGCGTTCCTCGCTAAAAAGCTTCACTTATCTGGAGGATGGCAGAGCGCAGCGCGGACAGGGCCAGGATTCAGCACCAAATTGCCTTAATCTAAAATGTCCAACGGCTCACAAATGGGGAATTATCTCAATGCCACGATTTCGAGGCAGTGCGGATGAGCGGTGTTGCGTGCGATCCTATTGGCCGTTGCCCTGAAATGTTGCTTGTCTATCGAGGTCCTTAGTGCAACAAAGGTGCTTTTTTTGGAAAGCCGGGCCCAGTTGAGCCTGTCAAGCCTGTCTTCGGCAAATAATCGCAGTGCCAAGTCTCCATATTCATTAAATAGAGACTAATCACTGTCCTAATCACTTCCCATTGGGGGGGTGGGGAGGGGGGATGGGGGGTGTATTCAATCAGCAGGATTAGCCAGATAACTGTGAAAAAAGGCTTATATGAACTGAGTCTATTAAGTCTAGATGTTTGGAATAATGAGTCGAAATTAACTTCAATATTTGCTCTTAGGGCGTCTTGCAGTCTTTCATACTGTGCAATTCATTTAGCATATTTTTGAAACTTATCGGGCTAACTGCGCAGACCTCATTCTGTCTCTTTAAATATCCCTTGAAATACAGCGGTAATTTACCTTGGCAGGTGAACCAATGCATCTCCCCCCACAGGCCGTGTCGACTCGAGCAACTTTGAGGTTTATGCTAATGAGGTTTAGAGGGATTGTGAAACTTAAATGGGAAGAAAGACATTGACACGCTCCTCAGAGCAGCCCTGTTTTCACCCCCGTCGGTTGAAACCGCCGCATCTCCGGAAAAAAGGAATCAGTTAAAGCATACGTATATTCTGTAATTCAAAGAAGAGAGGATTGAGGGTGCTTCAGTTTTGTTTTGGATGTGTGGAAGTGTTTGTTGAAGGAGTTGTTTTGGTTTGGAGTCGCTGAGTGAAAAAAAGGAATTCCAAGGCACTCTTCAAGCAAAAAATTTCAAAATAATTTATTGGGTGCCAGGCTCCAAAGAACATATTAAAAACAACTCCAACATGTTCAGGACATGCTGTGGCCTTCACCGGGAACTAGCGCGCAAGTGCTTCATCCGATTCTTTTTAACATGCTCCTCTGAACCTGCTGTGAACGAAAGGCTTTTGGAAGTTTTGCTTGAGGAGTCCTTGTTCATACCCGTTTTCAGAATGATTGGGCTTCAGGGCCAGGAAGCTTTCTGTGCAGAACGACTGTGTCAACTTTCAATTAGATAAAAAAAATTTACCAAAAAAAATAATAATGCAGTCACAAGGTTTCCGTGTTCCTGCAGTGTGTCAGTGAACCAATGTTTGGCACATAGTGTCCTTATCAAGGATGTCAGAAAACCTTCATCCGCTGTCATGATTCACACTAGGGAGGCCGGTGGAGCGCCATCACATTCATTAGCTGCCATTGGCCAGGTTATTTTTAGAACAATGCTGTTGTACTGAGAGAGAGCAGAATAAAAGTGCTACTGCTGGATAACTTGAGTGAGGTATTGCTGGCCAAAAATATATGGATTGACTGGATCATTGAAAAAGAGAGATGATTAAGAGCACAATTGCTTTAGTCATACTTTAATGAACACGAGTTGAAATGACCTCCCGGTGTCACTGCCTTGTGTTTCTGTGTGTAGGTGAATGCCTTTGCCTAGATGGCTACATGAAGGATCCAGTCCACAAGCACCTCTGCATCCGCAACGAGTGGGGGCCCAATCAAGGGTAAGTTATGATAATCACCCCATAATAGCTTATGATAACTCATTACCAGGACAAAACATCATAGGAAAAAAAAACATGCCAAGAGAACCCTCTTTATTAAACAAGGCCATTGATTTGCTTTGGAAAAATAAGAAATGTGAGGTTGCAAAATGGCAATTAAAATTCTGTGTCACATAAAAAATACATGGAAAGCACTGCTGAAACCTCCACAGATACATAAGAAACTAATTAGTTATATACTTTGCCACTGTAGAGTAATGCTCATCACATTGTTATTGGGTCACTGATGGATATTGGTGTAGGTGTCTGTACAGTACATTAAAGGTAATCTCAATTTATTTCATGTTTTATGTAAATCAAGAGACAGGTCTGTGATAAAAACTGGGTTAAAAAAAAAAAAAAAAAGTAAGAATCGCCATAAAGATGTTTAAATCCACACAATATTTATAGCCTGTAATAGCATTAAAGTTACTAAAATATCACAAAATATATCACCAGAAAGAGACACTAGTAGTAGAATACGCTGCCATGTTTATCTTGTTGCCATAAATACAGATATTGGCGAGAAAGCCTTGAAATTTATTGCCCAACATAACTCTGCTGCTTGGATTGCTGTTACAGCATTGCTGCTGTTTTTTAGTCAGTACATGACAGAGAGGTTTGTCTCATTCTGTTTTGATGCTTTGATGCTTTGTTTGCAAGACGGGTGACCAGTATGTTCTACCAACCTACCAGTATTTTACCTAAAGTTGTTAATTATTTTGTGTGATTATTTCAGCCAGATATTCATTATTATTTTGCTATTAGTAGGATTAGTATTATTATTATCAGTAGTAGTTGTAATTCTATCTGACATCAATTGCCTATACCAGTAACAATTTTAGGCTCTTGGCCTAAAAAGGCATTTGTATTAATTTGAGCATTAGAATTACAGAATAGCGAAAAGTGGTACATTTTATCACTTCTAGGCTGACTGGATACTGTGGAAATGCCAAAAGAAGTAATAGCCTGCTCTCCTTTGTTGAAGTAAATAAAGGCCCTGGCCATTATTGGAAGTTTTACAGTAAACATGAGCAGATGTCCTTCAGTGGTGGCGGTTCGGTAATGGTGTTGGTTTTTCCTGGCATGGTTTTTCTGTCTGCTCATCTCTTTGGGTGCAAGGTCGCTACTTATCATATATTAGAATAACGCTTCCAAGTGATGACGTGATATATTTTGGCATCGAAAAACGCTGGTTCAGACGCTGGTTCAGACGCTGTCCCAGAAACTCATAAAAGTGCTTAATTGGGTTCACATCTGGTTGTTGAAAAGTCCTTGACATTTGGCTAACACCATTGCCATAGCGCCAACCACTGGGTGACCACTCGCGGTTTGTGGATAGGCTGCCATCCTAGAAGCTGCTCCTCACATCAGACAAGAAATGTGTTATGGACCTACAGCGCAAGGCCACCTGTACCACAAACGCATGCACCCACGGTACTTGGTGGTATAATGTGATCTGAGTCTGCGAATCATTATTCAAAAGGCACCGAACCTCAATGATCGAGGCCTTATCCGTGCGCCAATGCCGGATGCAAAAGGCGTCTGTTAAACTCCAGCACATTTAAATGATTTTTCGGCACCCTCCGTGTGCCTCGGTAGCGCCGTCTCTTTTGATGAACCTTTAAAAATTCAACTGACTCGTGTGTGAGATGAAGCTGCGCGTGAACGTATCTGAGTGAGTGTGGGAATAAGGCGCGAGGGGAGACGGTCTGTGCTTAAAAGCATATTCCGAGCACTCAATCAAGGATTTAGTGGACTGAGATCATTATGATGTTTTTTTTTTTTTTTTTTTTTTTTTTTTATTATTGATTTATTTAATTTTAATGTTTCTAGTTATTGCTTCAAGTTTTGTGATTGAATAATTCATATCACATTTGTTGACTTTGGCATTGATTAGTGTGCAGATTTCTCGTCTTACATCAGGACACCGATGGGAGCACCAGACATCTTGCAGGGTTGTGGGTGCACGAGGAGAAGTGCATACTAATGGACCGAAAGTTTGAGTCAGAATCCATTTATCGTAATGCGAAGGTGGACACAGCTTGATTTACATATTCATGGCCGCAAGAACACATCTTGTAGGAGGCCGCGAAACCGCGCATGTAACTCCAGGGTCTTATGCGGTGGAATGCAGTGCGCACTTGGGAAACAATTTAAATACCGCTGCACAGCACTAGAGTCAAGGTCTGAGTCAGGCCCTAGGTGAATGATACCCAACAAGACTCGGCAAGCCTAGTTTAGCCGGACCGCGAATGCAGCCTGTGGGGAACATAGTCTGTCTGAAACCTTCGACCCATGTCCGTAAATGATACTGGAGCCTCTTTTCCCACAGATTCCAGAAGATACTTCCTCCCTGTTGAAAGTCAATGAGACGTAGGGCAACATTTTCAGGCTCTTGGGCAATGCCCTGTGCCCTAAAACAGGTGCTGTGGCGTGGAAACTGGATTGGAGCACTCTGAACGTACACATATAGTAGACTTTCAACATTGGCGGATTCAGTCACTCGGCTTCAGCTGGTGCCAACAAACCTGAACACACACGTGCACTTGTGCATCGGATGCCGCTATATAAGCTATGACCCTTAATGTAATCCAAACCTTAATACATCCATACATCCGTGCATACCAAGCAGCCAGAACCACAGGTCAATTTTCTCACTCAAAATATAAAGTTAATAAATATTTCAGCAAGAGGTTATGGTCTCAGTACCTAATTTCACTTCTTCTAATGTGTGTCCGTATGGCGATTTTCTAAATAATTGTGTCATTAACTGGATATAATGGAGTTTACCTAGTGATTGCCGGTTGCAGGCCAATAGCAGGCGGCTTTTCATACAACCCTCAGGCTCCAAAAAATGTCAACATGGCGGCGACCGTAAACCCAATCTTTAGGCTTGAAAACGGCCCACAGAAAACTATGGGTGACGTCACACTCACTACTTTTTTTTTTTACAGTCCACGGTGCATAGAAGCGAGCACACACTTAACGATAAACTAAATGAAACGACGATAGCTTACCTCTTATCTGCCAGTTAGCTCTTTCCAAAGAAGCAACAACAGCTCAAGGGAAAATGTAGATTAGTGATGAACTTGCGCAGAGACGACTTTCAGCCTGACTGACCAACCAGAACATGCCCGGTTCCCTTTATTCTGACTGTATCCCACACCGGGTTCAGTGCGAGTTTAAAATTTAAAGCATTTTATTTTGTATTCTTTTTGTCTACAATTTTGAGACATCAAGCGGTTTCTCACCACCAGCCCCCCCGTAGCTCATTTCCCCGGTGCTTTCCCTGTCTCCCTGTCAGCCGGTGACAGAGCGGGCATCCCGGGGTGACTTAAATGTTTAATGACCAGAGCCTCTGGTATGGAAAGCCGCCACCCTCTCTCCCTAGATGCGCTTTTTGCTTACAGTAGGAGTAGGAGTTCGCTCAGAGTGACATCAGGGCCCTGTCACTTCTCCTCCTTACTCTCTCACTCCGCAGACTGTTTAGTCTCCGAGCTGCCACTCCCCATTAATCTCCATCATTCTCTCTCTCTCTCTCTCTCTCGCCTCTTGGCATCTGTCTCTTCCCCCCTCTCTCTCTACTCTCTCTCTCTCTCACTCTGTCTCTTTCTCCCGTTCCGTCTCATCCTGTCATCATCTCTTATCCCCGCCACTGGTAAATAGATATGAGCCAAAGTCACATTGCCATGTCAGCTGCTGGGGAACACATTTTTCAATCAGCATGTTTACACACAGTACACATCCTAATGCTGGTTTTGATTTGCGGGGGCTCACTGGAAGGCGGGAGCGACACGGCTCGGGATTTTAGGGCATTTAGATTTAGGGGAGAACGGGGTGCGCTGAAAAATTTAAAGGTCCTTTCCCTTTGATTTTAACACAAAGTTTTGTTCTCTCTCTTTTTTGTCTGTTGCTCTCTCTCTCTCTCTCTCTCTCTCTGATCTATCCTGTTTTTTTCATGCCAGTCCCTGGCCTTACACCATTTTCCAGCGCGGGTTTGATCTTGTGATGGGAGAACAACCCTCTGATCGCATTTTCAGGTAAGAACTTGACAAAACTTTGTTCCATCTGGCCAGATTTTCCGTGGTGTAATGCGGTCATACCAGGCAGAGATTTAAATGTCTCTCTTTTGTCCATATACTTCTCTTGCTCGCTCCGTGCGCCTCTCTCCCTCTCATGATTAAGGGATGCAGCGGGTTCAGGGTGCAGCGCGGCCGTCCGCGGCGGCTCAGGCTGTCAGTTTTAAAGGTGCCATGTAATGGAGTGAGAGATTAGATTTTCAACCTGGAAAGGCAGAGCCAGTTCATCTTCTCTCCCTCCAAGGCTCTCCGGTCAGATACTCAGCGTTGTGTGATGCTGACAAGTCAAAGTCTCCAGACTCCAGCGTTAGAGATACACACACCTCCCGGGGCCTGTTGATGGAAAGCAGTTGAGTGAAATTGATTAGAAATGATTAGTCAGTTTCCAATGCAAGGCATACTGTAGTTTGGACTAACAATCAGTGCCAGTCTTTCTTATTTTAATTACAATGCTTATTACTGCAACAGCCCCACCGCTCTCTGCATAATCGTGAAGATAATACGCAGTCGTTTGTATTTACTATGCTGTTTGTCATCTATTTCTATATTCTATTTATTTTTTTACAATTTCCTTCAGGGTATGTGTAATTAAAAACCCATCTTCGCCTGCGTTTGATGTTTCTTTTGTTAAATAAGCTTTATCCTATTACTTCGCTCAAGCAAACATTTCAATTGTCGGGGTTTCACTTCGTCAGGAATGAGCGAAATTGAATATTACAGTCTCCTCCAGTTTTTTCAGTCAGTCATCCCCGTCATTGCCTCTCTCTGAGTAAATACGCACAGAAGAGAGAACATACCGTTGGCGGAATGCCTCTGTTCTCCCCGTCCATTGGTTTGCCGTTTGGCTGTGCGTACAAGATAAACAAGCCTCCGATACAGGTAGCTAGCGACGCCGCTATCTGCCTCTCCTCCCAAATTGATTCACTCAATGACTGGAGATAAGGGGGGGGGGGAAAGCCGCTCCCCGCTCCACCACTTCCCGAGCCCTACCCTTTCAAGACAATAGCGGGGCGGCGAAAACAACAAAAAAAAAGGCTGATTATTACGTTACGCCGCCGCTTCCGATAAAAGGAACACTCGCACGGTTCACGCGGCCCCCGCTCTCACGGCCCGTTAAAACGCCGCCTCCGTGCCCCGGTAACGTGTCCCCGGTAACGAGAACCTTCTCTCCGTACTCCGTCCAGCCGCGCCTGTTTAAAGTCTCTTTGTCCCTCCCAACTTGCTCCCCCACACAGCCATCCGTCCTAATTTAAATGTTTCGGCTGCTCTCTCCGCTTTGAACTTTGCCAGGCAGCTCCAAAACGTCGGGGGGGGGGGGGGACCTTGAATATCAATGAGCGCTCGGAGGGCCAGCCATCAGCTTATTTGCTTAAGCAGATATTACCACTGAACACAGAGGCAAATGAGGCAATTAGAATCGTGCCGGTATAGAGAGTAAAATGAAATAAAGCAAAATATAAAAAAAATGCAAGTGCGACTTCACTGGCGCTGGAGGAGGTGGAGATAAATGCTGGGAATCAGCAGTGTTTGCCATTCACACTGTATTAGTAGCCAGGAGTTACACCGAGCACTGCAAACATGTTTTCCACTCTACGGCCGCTTTCCCGTGGGAGCTCTTACTGTTTTCCACCGCCGTTCTCTCCGAGGACGATGCAGTTAAGTCATATAGCGGCATACTCGTCCCCAGGTGTCTATTATAAAGGAGCGCTTGTTAAGTGGCTGCTAATTTGTACTTTGGTCACCCGCATACGTCATACTGCATCACAGGGAATTTGAGCACTCCTCTGCTGCACTGGGCCCCGTAATAGCCGGGGTTGGAATGGCGAAAAGACTTATGAGACTAGTGGCAATGGCTTCCTGAGAAATAATATGGGAATAATACACTTTCAATAGACTCGCGACCCCGCAATCACTTGCCGGAACCCAGTGCATTATATTCCGGTGAATGGAGGGACAGCAGGAGTTTGAACACACTCGAGTTCTTAAACAAGGGGAGTAATTGGACGGATGCAATTAAGCGTTCCATTTTTACAGAGGTTTAATCACTCTGCGCTTAAAGCGACTGGTAATGCATGCAGTCCCCGCGATCCACTGCCCTTTCCTTATGCTAAGTTAGCATTTTATTAAATGCAAATTGAACAATGTGAATGAGGGAATGTGTTTAGTCTGCAGAAAAACGGTTAACAATTTAATCAACAAGTTCCCTCTTTTGTACTACAAGTACGCATGCATAATTCATGGGCCGCTAATAATGCATTTGATGCTAATCAGCGTGCGCTGTTTAACTTAAAGTTTAAAGTATTACGTTTCATCTGCGGCGTGTTTAAAGATTGATGATATCCAATGACTCGCAAATAAAGAATTGTTTTAGAGTCCTTGTTCCGGACATCTGTTGTTTACAGATTTATAGCCCTGCGTTCTCTCTGGAGGAAATGTTATTGGCCCTTTTGTCTGGGTTCCACATTTAGTATGCATTTAGTCCATTACAACACAGTCCTTCTGTTCCAGAACTGCAAAAAAAAGGATAACTTTAGTGGGACTTGACACCATTGTACCAAATCATTAATTCAGCGAAATCGTTCCGCTGTAGTTATTTTTGCGAGATATGGTTGTGTTTGGACCGCAGGAAAACTAGGCGTTCTCTACTGCAGGTACAATGTCTTTCTCTCTGTAATGACACTGTTTTTTTTTGTTTCTGTTGACACTCATATTCCGCTGACACACTGTAGTATACCTTGCTTCAAAATCTTCCCCCCCCCCCTTCTTTGGCAGACACAAGCCAAGCCCCTTCACCTTAATTCTCCTCTCTCACACAATCCCGTCTCCCCCCCCCCCCCCCGCAGGTTCACCTACACCTTGGGCGAAGGCATGTGGCTGCCGCTGAGCAAAAGCTTCGTCATCCCGCCCGCCGAGCTGGCCATCAACCCCTCGGCCAAGTGCAAGACGGACATGACGGTCATGGAGGACGCCGTGGACGTACGGTGAGAGGCGCTTTTACTCCTATGCGTTGATTACTTTTCTTCCAGGCGGGACCGTTTCGGAGAAGCGGCGAGGGGAACCGGGGGAAAGGAATAAAAAGAGGTTTCATAAGGCGGTGGGGCGCGGTAGGATTTCGCTGACCGTTGCACCAAACAGAACTGCACTAAAGTTTCTTGTAGCTTCTGCACTGACATATTAGGAGTTTCTCTCCACTCTTAGTTTTTCCAGAGATAGAGTTCCCAACCACGTTTTTTTTCATGATCAAGACATTTTTTTGATCTCTCATTAACCCAGAATGTGGCTGTTGACTCTTTGCACCTATAACTATTGTTTATTCGCATTTAATCAGCATTTCTCTTTTATTTACCATCGTCGCAGCGAGCTTTAACAGCCCGGAGAGCTTGATGCCAGACGCAGCGAGGTCTCGGCGGTCGTGATTCGAGAGAGTAATGAAACTCTGAGGTCCGGCACAAAATCAATTATGTAGCAACGCAAAGAGAAAAGATAAAAGAATTAGTTGGCGATGCAAAGCCGTAAAAAAAAACGCTTGAATTGAATTGTTAAATGGTTCATAATTCCTCGGAAAGGAAAGCCGCTCCGTGGGCAGTGAGCGCTTTTGGTCTGGGGCGGAACTGGGCCAAGGCGACGCTGCAATATTCAACTGGACTCAGCTGACAGCAGCGCCACAACAAAATCTATGGAACTGTATCCTCCAGCAATAGCTAACGAGATCGGAATGGGCCGCTGACATTTGTGTTTACCATTGACTGTGTAAGATTGTATTGGCATTTAGTTCCAGCTTATGTTGATTTTCTTTGTTTTTCCTTCTTTCCCTCTGCAGTCTTATTGACAGTACCGTATTCATTTGTTTGAATAAAGTAAAAGACTCCATAAAAGACTCCAGTAAAAGACGCATTTATACTGTGGCACCATGATTTAATGACTTAAAAAACCACAGCCAGCAGTTCAGAGGCCAGCGTTATATAATGTTATACTTTATATTTGACTTCTGATGTCATTCCAATAGACCACATAAACCACAGAGACCACAGGCATAAAGATGGCACTGTAGGACTGTCTATTCATAACCAGGCGGATGCAAGATGTAGGTACTTGGTCTGCTGCTGAACCTACATTGCTTAGTGCTCAGCATTATGAATCACCAAAAGAATTACTGTGACTCCAGCTGGTTTAGGCGGCATTATGTGGTTGCATAAAGTCTATTTAGACGGGATTAGTTCAGCAGAAGGAGGAGGAGGTGGGGTAATGTAATTATTACTGGAACAGGTCTTTGATT
Organism: Centroberyx affinis; assembly: GCF_046629955.1. Taxonomy (NCBI): domain Eukaryota; kingdom Metazoa; phylum Chordata; class Actinopteri; order Beryciformes; family Berycidae; genus Centroberyx; species Centroberyx affinis. Next base: position 95,527 of record NW_027281556.1, on the reverse strand, counting down.
TTATAATTTGCCTTCTCAACAACTTTTACGGACTGTGCACAGCCGCATCAGATCCTGGCCCCTTGCCTACGGTTATTTGCTCTGTGAAAATTATGTCAGGTAAAATTAGTCCAGCCCAAATTAATATCCTCCAATTTTTTTTTTTTGCGTTTCAGTCGACATTTTACACCAGGAGAGTTCTGGTTTCCTGTCAGCATGGAGGCCTACACCAACTAAAATCAATGAGGAAAAACTTGTAAAAAAAAACTACTTGTAACAGGTAGTTTAAGTGCCTAAAGCTTACAGTAGCCTGCATACTGTATGAGGCAGCTGTATTATTTTTTCAAGCTAATCATCAAGTGGAACGTTTAAGGTTTCTCACAGTAGACTTTTCACAGGCATAATGTCTCCTATTAGCCCCCATTATGTCCGAGCAATCAGCTAGCAATGAAGATTGTAAGCTTAATGTACAGTGTGTCCATTATGACCAGTAATAAGGGAAAGGTCAGCTGCAGAAATTAAGTGTGTGACGAGTGTCTGATGCAAGGCTGCCTAGCCACTCCGCTCTGTACATTTGAGACAGATTACAGTTTTCTTATCCCGTGTGAATTGATTATCGATCACATGACATTACAGATTACATTTCAATATTAAAGTACTAATTTCTGACATTTTCATACAACTCATCTTGGGTGCTCAGCCTCGTTGCTGTGGTGTTTCTGGACTGCTCTTCCCAGAGATCACCTGTCAATCAAACAGTGTGTCCAGTACTGTGACGTCTTTTTCCTTGGATTTTCTGTTGATGCAGTTTGAGTTTCTCTTTTCTTTGTCTGTTCAGTCACGGTGGCTATCACTGCTCATGCTCAACTACTCAGTTCTTCTTCTGTTTATTACAAACAAACCGGAACCGTAAAACGCTTCACTTTTTGTGCAGCAGAGGATTTTTCCCAGGAAAGATCTACCAGAGACCAGGTGTTTAGAACAGTAAATGTAAAAGCTTTCATGAACTGGATATAGATTGATTCTCCGTTGTGTTATATCAGTCGGCAATAGAGAGCAGCAAAACGGACATTTATTTATGATAATGTCACAGGTTATTACTTTAAGCCTAAAATTAGACCATCCCAAGCCTTGAGTTTCACCCTTGGGTGCTCTTCGCAAGATGGATTCGCCTCGCCATTGGATTTTCATTCTCCCCACCAGACTGTACCGATTTTCTCAGATATTAGGTCAAAGAGTTACCTACCGCTGGAAGTAGAGTAGCGGGGGCCGTCATCCCTCACAGCAGTTGTTAAGGTGGTGGGGGAGGTGGCGGTAATTATGTGGGTAAAGCCATGCTAAGTGGGTTTCACCTCCACCAAAGGGAGTAGATAACTCTCTCAGACCATCAAGATGAAAGATTTCACGACTGTACACCTTAAGCCTCATTTATTAAGCAATACACTGCCGCATTTGTTTAGAAAAGTACACTATGTGATGGAAAGGGCATTTAATCTAAGTAATGAGTTTTAAATATGCATGTTTCCTTCTTTCGATGTTTCCCCAGCCTTTTGGGATCTCTCATTATTGTGCATATACGCTATGAATCAATAAAGCCCTTTGGTCACTGGGACATTTATCTTAGAATCATTTATTTATGCGCTATTTATGCTGATCATAGTAAAGAAGAGCGGAAACATTATGACTACAGATGCTCAGGCAAACAGTTTGAAAACATCTTTACATAAGCAAATATAGTTGCTTAGACACAAAATAATGACACAGTAAGAGAGAAATAAAATATAGAATATAAAACTAATAGCATTACAGGAGCATAATGAGCAATGTCATTTTGTGATTCTTTACAGTTACATTTTGGGGAATAAATGATAGGAGCCAGCACAGAGTTAGTGAAACATGTTATTCTATAATCTGCATCCCACATACTGTTATTGTCAGTGGTTTATCTCCTGCTTGAATTAATTATAGTCGAAACCACATTCTGTAGGAGGCATCTGAGGTCACAAACCAATTGTAGGGATTACACAAGAACATCTCGTAACCATGCAGCAATGCCTCATACAGTGCAAAGAGTGCCATACTGTATTTCTCCTTTCATTTATTAGATATAATGTGAAGACAAATGTAAGAAATTATGGATTTGAGAGAGCAGGACCGATTAATCAGAGAATTTGATACATATATAAGGGATGGATGTAACATTATACGTTTTTGTCACAACATTGTTCTGCATATTTCCATAAAACGGAGAGATCTGAAAGGACGGCCGTGAAAAAAAAAGTGAAAATCATGAACCCAAGCTCAGTCGGAGGATGACTTTGTGCTGAAAGAACATGAATACCGTTAACAAAAGGGCAGAATTTCATTTGATTAATTTGTCTCTTACAGAAGTTGATTAATTTTCAGACATGGAGATTTTTTCTTTTCCTCCCTCGGGGACACATTGTAATAGTCTGGGAGCCATTCAACTTTTTTCTCACAATGCTGAACGCGAGTGTGAGAAAAATGGCACCGAGTCTCTTTGTCCATTCATCAAATGTCAGGCGAGGAACCGGCCGCACACAATACCGCTCATAATGCTGGACATACAAAATATGATATTAATCATGCAGGATATATCAAACAGTGTGTTTTAAAGGTGCTGCACGTAGCATTTTAACATCAATAAATCATTTCCACATTCATTTTGAGACATTAGTATAATAACTGGGACCAGCCATGTAGACACTGCATTTTACATTGTATATAACTGGACTGGATTTGGTGGGAAATCTAGCTGTATTGCGGAGTGAAATGCCAATGCAAAAGTCACTTACAACATATTTATCCTCTTTAGTAAAGCAAAAGAGAAAGCAAACGCATGTGGAGCGACGCCAGGGAGGGGAAGCAGGGACAAGTTGCGACATCCTCTGTGTGACAACTTGACCTTTATTTTCCCCCAAGCTTAAAGGCATACTGAGCAGGATTTTCCCCCTTGAAATAGCATGGACTCATCCAAAAATGATCCCGCTCAATCATGACTTCTGGCCCATTGGTAGTCTGTGACAGTGTGTGTGTCTGCAGAGAGCCTGCTGCCTTCTGCCTGGATTTTCTTCTTTCTGAATGTTCGGGACGTTTCTGGGCGTCAACCTTTTGGCAGCGGGTGTGTCCGCCTGCAACCAAAACCACTGCTGAATCCTTTTTTATCTAAAAGCCTTGCTGGCTACAGTAGTGGTCCAGAACTCTAATACAGAGTAACTGGAGTTCTGGTCAGAGCTAGCGTGTATATCGTGAGCTGGCAGCTAGCTAACGTTAGCGTAGCGCCGTTGTAGCAGAAACGCTGATAGCTAAGCTCATGGCACCTACCTGTCCAACAGAAAACAGGCCAAATCCCATCAGCAGCTCATCATCCCCATCCTCGCCTTCAATACTCGCCAATGGGTGGAAGCCAACAGATTCAGTCTCGTTTTGGAACTTACCTTGGTTGCTTGGCTTTTCGCCTCGCTGTACTTTTTTTTTTTTACAGTTTTTTCACTGTTCTGGCAACTCTGTATGCCGTGACAAATATTGGTCTTGGAAATTGTGCAATGTGTTTTAGAGTAGTCACAGAAATGTAATGGGTACAAAGGTATTAGAACCCTGTACTGCACTTTGCTTTCTACTTGCAGTAGGACCACAGCTTTTTTTTGTTACCAAACGATCATCTCAGACTCTACAGTCACTCAAGCTCATCATATTCCTCGTCAGCCCATGCGGTTCTGGGCATGATTCTGCCGTTGCTTCCCTCCTACTGTATGTTTACCCGTTGCTATTCCCCCTTCTTTTTCAATATTTTATTTTCATTTGGCAGCCTTCTTCAAGACGCCGTGTAAATAACTCATTTCCTTCTGATCTATGATCTGATGAATGCTCTCTTCAGCTTCCCCTCGGGGGCCGCGAGGAACACCGCTACCACCTTCTTGAAGCCGCTGATTTACTCTGCTTTTGAGCCGCGTTCCCCCATGTTTGATAATCATTTGTCACTGTGTCTTGCTCCCTGGCAGGAGCACAAATAGAAACGGGCTGTGATCTCCACTCCCTCGATTAGCCGACTTCATGGCAGTGAAAAAGACTGAATCAAGTATCAGCCTTGGCTTTTGTTTTCTTAATGTATTTACTTGTGCTTTAGTAGCATCCTTCAAAAAGTTGTTTGGGGTTTTTTTTCCGGTAGAGGATCAGACTTCTCGGTAGCTGCAACTCACATCTATTATTTTACTTGTGTTTTTCTCATGTTTTTTTGATGATTTGACTCTTAAAATATATCAATCGCGAGACAAAATGACAGATTGAGCATTCAATATATTTGATTTCTCCTCTCCTTTCAGGCTTTGTGAAAGAGAATTGAAAGGAAATGATTGCGTTCTTACAGCTTAATTTAAATATCAAATAAGGGACACACATCAAGGCGAACTTATCTGCAGAGAGACTGTTTGAATTGAAATTCTTGCAGCACAGTTTTGTTGTCCTGCTCATTGTTGACGGAAACTTTCACTTCTCCCCTGGAATTGAATAAGAAGCTAATGCAAAGTAAATTGCAGGTTCTAACTGGGCAATTAAGCCTTGATAGACTGAACTTTTCAGTCGCAAATGGTTAGAATGAATGGTTCTTCATTCTGCTCGTTTTGACATTCATTTATACTTGACCCTCCCATTGCTTAGTTGTCCATGTTAATGGTGCCCATAATTGAGGCTTACATTTATTGCCTCTTTCAACTGCAGACAGCTGCCTCAGACAAAATGGTAGATATAAACAGGTAGTACTTATTGGCCATTCATTTCAAATGTGCAGTATTCCATCAAAATCTAAACTGTATGGGGCTGGGATTTTTTTGGCTCAGAAAGAAATGTATTTGTAACATAATAAAAGACCTTTTCTTTTGGTGGAACTAATTTTCCAATTTGCAGACTCATACCATGTCTCTGTCATCAAAGCAGTGTAATTGCTTAACTTAACCCTTGGATACCTGCCTGGTTCCAGTTGGACACTTTATGGAAAGGCTAACTGAATTCTAATGGCAATGAAGGCAAATATTTATGGGTTCAAGCCTGCAGGGCTGAAACCCTATTGTGGTGTTGTTCTTCCTCTTTTTCTGCCCTGAAACAATCTGTACCTCAGAGACCGTAAGTCCTTAAGCAACCAAAGTTAGTGGATAGGTTTCAAATCTCCCCCACTAGTCAGGCAACAGACAGCTAAAAGATTCCTAAATGCTTCATGTTGCAATCAAATTTGGTAAATAGGTTTTTAAATCTCTGTCATTACTGAGACAACAGAACGTATCACAATCCCAATTGCCCCATAGGCCTGGACCCTACTAATGGCCACTTGCGTCTTTATTTTTGATAGTTTTTGATATTCAATAGTAAATTGTATTGTGCACAATCTTCAGATGTGTCTTGACTGTAATTGCAACTCCAAAATAATTTAGCTCTCTACAATTTCAGTGAGTTTCATCATCTGCCAGACCTCCGTTCGATGGGTCCCCTCTGAATAAATGACAACAAAGCAATGGACAATTATAATAGAAAAATTGGTTTGTGAGATAACATCAGTTTGACTGTGAAAAGCAAGGAAACCTCCCGTTTATTTTTATTTTTTTCAAAGACGAAGCGGCAATACGCAACTTTGAGAGAGTGTGTTGGATGGAAAAAAAATACTTATTTTTGCAAGAGCCTGAGAGGTCATCATTTTCTCTCCCAAGGCAAGGTTCATGGCAATGCTATTACCGAATTTCTTGTTTATCATCGCCAGCGCTATTCCTCTTCAGAAGCAGCCGGGTGATTCAGATTCCATAACAAAAACACTGTAAAGTCTGCTTTGCTTTGTTCTTCATCACCACCAGTCTCAAGTACATACTTCAGTTGGATGATCTGCTTACTGACCTTGCAAGGTGTTTAGGGGGTACAGAAAAATTTCACGGAAACACAAAAGAGATTGCTCAGGGCAAAGTTATAACAATAGAACACACAGCCATGGTGCTTTTTATCTCACGAGTCTGCTACTTTGCATAGCAATTGTTGCTTTGAAAGCTCAGCTTTTGTCATGATAATGAAACGGATCATGAATTAAAAATGCAGGTATTTGTAATTTACAAAAATAGAGAATTCTTCATTGAGGCGCTGTTTAAAAGCAGAGCAAGGTGGGAGAGAATGTGTCACAGAGCAGCGTGTTACAGCACCACTCTGACATTACTAGCACACACTGAAACATAAGGTAGAGAAATGCAACATCTTGAACAATTTTACATGAGTGTAAATTGTATAGTATTGACAGCTACACACAAATTGTATTCTTTGTTTGTTTGCATGCAAATTTGACTCCATTCCTGGTATAAAGGAACAGTTATGCTCTTCCAACAGAAGGATGCTGGGGAAAAAACAAACAGGAGTGACCTAGGAGTTGTCTAAGTTGAGACCTGCCTTCACTATTCATAGTCTCACAGTATTAATACTACTACCACTAATACTGTAATAATAATAATCAGAACATAACAGGCAGGGTGCGAATTATACTGTGACTTTCAGGTGGGTCTGCTATGTTTCAGTGAAAGCCCACTGCAAGATCCACTACATCTATACGCATGCGTGTGCTTCAGTGAGCTGAGGACTGACAGTGAATTTTTTTGGTCTATGCACCAGAAACTTCCAGACTGCATACAGCAATACGACACCAATTCACTCATTTCGGGAATCCATTTAGACACAAATAATCATTGCAGGCCCAAACACAGTGGCAACCAAATATTTTCACGCACAATCCTCCACAAAAGATCAAAACCGGTGCTGCTCACACCAATACTGACTGACAGCTGACAGATAGAATGCACTATATGACAATGTCAACACTGAGAAACATGTCCTATCAGGTAGCATTAAACAGATTAACAGCCATATTGACTGTATGTAGACGGCGCTACACAGATAAACAACCACATTTAAACCTGCAATAAGCGATATCAGACCATATAACCAGTCCTGAAACTAATGTGTGCTATCTGGAGATTTCATTGAGACATAATGATATAAACCAATATCCACACAGCAGCTGTGTTGCTGTTTTCACTTCTTTTCTAAAGCTTGTTGTCAAATTCCGCTCCAGAACGAAGCTCCTCCCGCTCTCCCTTAGCTAACCAAGTGTTTTTTTTAAACTAGCTTGGCTCCTCCATCGCTGTTTAGAAGTGACTCTCAATGAAAATGTTTGCATAACAGTAAACTTGTTCAACTAGTAATCTTGCTACCTGCCTCTTCACTTGTCATTGCGGGACATGTAACCTTCAGTGGGAGAAAGTTCTGGCAAAGCGAGACTGGTAACCGGCTAGACTTCGGTAGGTACAGTTAGCTTAGCCGTTAGCCTTTATACACAGTGCTTTGCAATGTTTGTCCTTGGCTGGCCTCCATAGTGCAGTGGGCGAGTGGCTTTGCTGTGAGTTTATTTACAAATGTGTTGTTGTTTTTGTCATCCTCTAGTGGTCAGAAACTTTTGCTTAAGTTGTAAGTTAGCCCAAATCTTTCTGATGTCCATTTGTTTTCTCTTTGTAATTTTTTTAAACTTAGTGAAAGTGAGTTTTTTTCTCTAAATGTAATAGCTAGCGATATAGTTGCTCACTCTGGCGCCAAGTGGCCCACTGGGTGATAACTGCAGTAACATTAAGTAACAGTTAGTTTTCTTTTAATACACAATGTACAACTACAGACCCATCGCTGAACACATCTGAATGTTAACGCTACATTAAAGCTACCAGGAGCTACTCTGGTCATTTCCAGGGGAGCTTTTGTCTCGTTCAGGGGGATTTGGCTCCCCCTAGCTCCCCGGTTATTCCCACCATGGTAGCAGGTGAAGTTTGTGTTTTTTTGCATCTGGTTATCAAAGAGGCAATTACATGCAGACTACACAGCTCAGAAGGACACTGCAAAGACGGCTAGAGGGAAAATAAATCTGATAAAATAACAAGAAATGAAATGAGTTTTTGTTTTTGTTCAACAAGAACATTTCCTGCAGCCCCACTTTGTGTTTAGGCTGATAAGACGGGTGTATTTTTACATTAAAAAAAACTTGCCTAGTGCTGCTTTAATTCTAACCCTAACTCTAAACCTAACCTGACATTGCAATAGCTACTTTGCAAACTTTAAAATATTCTCATTTCCCCAGCAGTCTTTACTAGTAGAGTAAAAACCACACAGATGCACAAAACTGAACAATGATCTAGTTTTTGTTCACTCATTTTATGCTTTTTGCTCGTTTTTTTTTCTCTTTCTCACCCTGCAGAGAGGAGTTGATGATCAGTTCGTCCTTTGACAGTCTGGAGGTGCTGCTGGACTCGTTCGGGCCCGTCAGGGACTGCACCAAAGACAACGGCGGCTGCAGCCGCAACTTCCGCTGCATAGCCGACCGCAAGCTGGACTCCACCGGCTGCGTGGTAAGTCTTCTCTCTCTCCACAGGCTCCTTTGTAGGTGCTCGCGGGACATCTATCTGCATGTGAACAGGTGAGCTGCCATAGCTTGGCAACAGCAGTGGAACCCGCTTCATGCTTTCTACAGTTCAAATTCAAAGGATATTACAGTGTACGTTACAGCGTCTATACATCCTTTAGCATTATGAGATCAAAGCATTGAAAAGCCTCGGGAACCTTTGTTGTCTGACTATGAAGAAAAAAAATCATGAATATTCTGTATTTTTGATGTTTCTGTCTGCTTTCATCAATATTTATGAGCATATCTGCAGACTAAGATGGTAATATCAGGGACAACTTGCAGACCCACACCTCATAATGTGTCTGAGTGGACAATTTGACTCCGCTCCTTGTCCGATGTGCGTCTTACACACGACAACACATTCATTACCACCAGGTGGTACTTAGCAACCAGGAAATGTACCAGCCAGGTTTGTTTTCTTCTTCCATCTGTTGGGGGCTCCGGTAAAACCGCTCTGCTTATTTGCAGAATCTTAGCACCGTCTGCTAGTGTTTTGCTTCTCCTAAATCCCCCCTCTCCATAGATGGGCTGTCAGGCGCCATCCCCCCTAACAATTTAATTTGTTTTCAAGTACTTTGATGCACTCGAGCAGAGCCTTTTCCGGTGGGCTTGGGAGTTGCTGTTTACGCAGTCCGGTTTGCTTCATCTTATCTCTTCTAAAACGTCTCAACAAGGACACGAAAGGATGCTTTTTAATGCGAGAATGTTTCACTTATAGATCAGTGGGTATGTATTTCCAAGCAGTTATGCGTGTCCCTTCATGTTAAACATTAGTATATATTAATAATTTGCAGGAAACGTTGTGGACAATCATGTAAAACGCAGTAGCAGCCTCTTTATTGATCTCAGCTCTTTCATCATTCGGCCTCTATCTTGTGCATTTGCTGCTCGAGACCGAAATGAGATCAAATGTATGGTAAATGTATTCTGTGCACGGGAGATAGAAACCGGATTTCACATTAATTTTCTTTTTTTCCGGCCGCGGCGCCCATTCTATGCATTTCTGCTGCGGCCAGATGTCATATAAATTGAGGATATTACATTTGCATTACCGCGGTGAACTTTTCAAACGAGTATTTCCGCTAATGCTCTTATCTGAGACCCGGCTTAGAACGATGCAGAAAATTCCATCTGCATTAGTTAAAGGTGCTGAGTAAAAAAAAAAAAAAAGTTTACCCATTTTATAACATTTTATAGACTGCTAGCTATAGCATTCGGCCCCTATCATTGTGTCTCTGCTTGGAGATGTGAAGTGTCATTTTGGAGATGCTTGTTATTGAATTGGTGCTTCAGTGCAATCTGCTGCAGCAGCTAGTGGCTAGTAATGGTTAATTACTACAGTTAATTGGTCCGCCCAGAAATTATGCACAGCACTGCATTTGACAGTGAAATTTTAATTTCTTATTGGAGAAGACAATTATTTTTATCAACGGAAAATACGCCGCCCATCACACTTTTGCAATATACAGTGAAGTACACAGGACCTTCTTGAATATCAGCTGTTAGTCCTTTGCTAATGCAATTAAGCTCCTGAGCTTTTTTGAAGGCCCCGGCGGTGCCGTTCACAACAAATGCGCGGAATCACCTCGTTTGTTTCCTGCGGGCTTGTAAACGCCGCAAACTAAAATTCAATTTTCTAGCCGAGCAATTAGATTCCGTGGCAAAATTTATCGCCGCCGCCTGAAAGCGCCGGGCGCTTCCGTCGGCTCTCGGCCTCTGCGGTTCAGCTTTGTAAAGGTTTATCACACAACATACTCTCATCTCATCCGTCGGCAGGGCTGGGAGTAGATATAGCTCGGATGCCGCCAATAACATCCCCTATCTGAAATTGCTTCACACGCTCTCTGAAAAGGGGCTCCAACCAAGTTCTGACAATATGTCGCAAGTCGTTTGCCAATCCGCATTTGAACGTCGGAGAGTCAGAATATCCGTCCAATTTCCGCCTCGCGCCCGAAAAAGTTGTCAGAGCGAGAGATTTCCAGCCCGGGGCTTTTGAAGTCTCACGGGCGTTTGATGACGCCTCATTCCGTTAATCCGCTCCTCTCTGTTGCCTGGCCTCCCCCTTCCTCCGAGAACCAGATCTCCTCTAATTATATTCTTATTTTGACGCTCGTAATTATTGGATGGCTTTTAGACAACGGCTCGTGAATCGCCAACATCTAGAAGGTGCGTTCTGCGCCGTTGCAGCGTGTTGCAAATCCTTTGCCAAGAGCGTCAGAATACGGAGGAACAAAATATCCAATTTCTCGCGTCCCTGAAATTAGTCTCATATGGATCCAAAAAAGTAACAATGAAAAGATTTATTGCCAAGGCTTTTGAGATCTCCTGAGATTCTCTTTTTCTGTTCTGTTAATTATTTATTGTCTTGTTATATTTCTATCCCCGTGAGCTCGTCGAAGAAGACTATGATGTTTTTAAAGGCTAATGAACCTTTGGAATGCCGCTGAATATCAGCGCTTGGATGTTTTATTTTTTCCCTATGATTTATTAGTTAGTATAGCCAGAATTAAGAGAGGGATGTGTGTGATTTCAGACTCCAGTAGAGCTCCATTGAGAAGGAAGTGGACAATATGTGAGACAAGATGGAAAAGGTGATTACAGGAGCACCATGGGGGATTTTCTGAGGGACCTGGGAGCAGCTTCTGATTCACATCAGTTATTGCTTGGATTGAATTATTTTGGGCATGGAAGCTCAAAGTAATAGCAAATTTCCATGTTTTGTTTCTTTTTTTTAATTATCTTTTTATTCGGAAAAGTCAGGAAATCAGTTACAATTAATTCAGTTCAGACAATACATTTTAGTGTATAGCCATGCATATCCACAATCCTCATCCCTACTCTCTCACATACTCCACACTCTCTCATCCACACACACACAGAAACACACACACAAAAACACACACACAAAGGGAAAAACAACAAAAAATCCAAACAAACAAAACTGAGAAAATAAAGTAGGGTATTGCAGCTACATTTCTTGTCTTTCCAAAAGCTTCTCCTATTATTTAAGAATATGAACTATTATAAAATACTACTATAAAAACAGAGAAAATAAACGAAACTCACACAAAGTCTTGTCGTATAGGTGTTATATACGCAATCCACTTTTCCCAAATCCTTGTAAATGTGTTCTTTTTTTTTGTCTCACAGAAAAGGTAAGTCTTTCCATTACGAATATATCCGGTATTACATCGACCCAGTCATTAAATGTAGGCACTTCAGGCCGCGGCCATTCCCTCGTAAGTGTCTTGTTACTTGCAGCTCTTAAAATCCGAAACACAAAAGTATCAGTACTCCCCAGATCAAATGTAACATGTCCCAGATATATTACTTCACATCTAAAGGTTTTGTTTCGTTTGTTGCGGCTGCACAGATTCTAGTTCAAGTTTCTAGTAACATAACACATAGTTTCTTCACAAACATACACCAAATGCATTGCTGATGAGGTGAATCCAGGTAAAAGCCATTATGTCTTATTGATTTCCCTTATTAAATCTATACCGATCATAAAGGAGGAGATGTAGATGAAGAGAAGAAGAGTTAGAGAAGGATTTTGAAGACACTTGAGATGCAGCTCAGCATCGGGAAGATGTTCCTAATAAGTTGTACATTCAGTATACAGCATATCTAACTCTCCTCGGCTATAAGAGCAGATTGGATAAATGGAATGGTATTTCATTTTAATATGACATGTCATCATTACCAACTCTAAACATCGCCACGACTACAGTAGCAGCAAACAAAGCCATTGATCTTCGCCCAAGCACACACACACACACACACACACACACACACACACTCCAGCCCTGTCCGTCAACCGCAGCGTGGACGCTCCCAGCTGCCGTTGCATACATTACTGTGTGTTTTAGTAATTACCTCGCGACTGTCGAGCTTATAAATGAGCCTCTCATCCGTCTAATCAGGGCGGTAAACTGGCCGGGCCCCAGCGCTCCGATTCCACACTAATCAATTAACACCTTGTCTGGGCCCCGGCGCTGCCAGTAGCCGTCCCGTCCTTCCCCGTGTTTAATACCTTTTCCTCGCGCGAGAAGTCGACCGGCGGCGCTGCTGGCGGACCGGACCGGACCGGACCGGACCGACCGACCGACCGACTCCGATGCTGATGTATTGCACTCCTGGGGGGGAGAGAGAGGCGAGAGCGCAATAATCACCGGATGATTGCGAGATTAATTAGCTGCCTCTCGCCACCGAAAAAATGGTGGGGAATAAGGCCGTTTGTTGACACGGACGATGGAGCGACGAGATTAGCTGGCCGCCGTCCAAAACGCCGCTTATTTCACGGCGCGGCGTGATATATGTACCTACAGTACAGCACACAAGGAGTGCTAGTCATTAGGGCTGTTTCCGAGGGCTTTACAGCTGTTTGTATTGCGAGTCTGCTTTAGTAGACAGTGTGGCGCAGAGAAACAAAGAAGGGTTGTTTGTACATCGTGTAAGCAACTAGGATGCCCTATTAAAGCTGTTTTTATGCCGGCAGCATCAGTAGAAGCATACATTGCCTGGTTGGATTCCCAGTTTGGTGTTTATTAATCCTTCAAATAGATAAATAGTTCCATTTGTTCCACGTTGAGAAACACTGCATCCGTGTTTTTTCCCCCCCGCCATGGATTAGACAGGGTAGGTCACACTGCCTAGAGGAGGTTCCGCCCTGCTGAAAGGGGTAATCCGCAAGATCCTCGCTTTTTTTAATTTATTTTTTATTTTGGTGACATCTTTGATGCTCAGCGCTCGTTGCTGTGGTGTTTCTGCACTGCTCTTCCCAGAGATCACCTGTCAATCAAACAGTGTGTCCAGTACTGTGACGTCTTTTTCCTTGGATTTTCTGTTGAAGTTTGAGTTTCTCTTCTCTTTGTCTGTTCAGCCATGGTGGCTATCGCTGCTCATGCTAACTACCCAGTTCTTCTTCTCTTTTCCCAGGAAAGAGCTACCAGACACCGGGTGTTTAGAACAGCAAATGTAAAAGCTTTCATGAAAAGTAACTGCGAGGCATTCCACAAAGACCTACACAGTATCACAAGGCGTACCACAAAGTAACTAATTAAAGTGTAAAGTTTGCAAGTTTGTTAATTTCACTTTGATTCAGTGGAAAGTCTTTAATTATGACCAATTTACATCATGAGAATTGTGGCATTTTTTAGTTGCTCTATTGTAGCAATAATACCCAAGAAACTATTTTATCTAGTTTATGTAAAAACCCAAACTGGGGAGATAAGCAAGGAAGTTCAACTAGGTCAACTGTTTCCTTGTCTCCACAGTTAACTTAGTAACACATTCCATTTTTCATATAGAATTCTTAAAAATGTTGCACAGGCTCCTAAGTAATGGTTAAAATACCTAATAATGATGAATAGGCCTAAAAATGAGCAATACAAAAAACATAGCCGCAAAAATGAACACTGTTTCTGCTGCCAAGGCTAGAGAGGATTGCTGGACGAAAATTGCAGATAATGTAAATACATACATAAATTGGTTTATCGTTGCTTGTCATTAAGGCACAGTTAATTAATACAATAGTGTGTCATCTCATTGAGTCGCCTCTTGTTGCCCAGCTGCTGCAGTGATGGAATATGAGTGCATGCGTTGCATCAATCACTGTCAGGGATCCTATGAAAGAATTTCAGCACAATTGATATGCTACGGTCAATTTCATTCATTATTGAGAACTATAGCTCGTCAACTAATGCAAGATACCTGCTATTTGATAGTACAACTCTTTTATAGCCAGAGTGGGCAAATGGCCTGGAAATACTACTAACATTTATTATATCTCTGATAGCCTATAATAAATTATCATGGAAAGCAAAGTGGTTCTCTAAACCCTGTTGCCCTGCGAAGAGCCTTTCTTACTCTCTGTTAAATCAGCATGCCTATCAGTAGGATATATAGGCCTAATACTTAGTACAGTTCTTTTTATCATTTGTCTCTGTCATTTCAATATCGGGTTTTGTCGATGGAATATTTGCAATAGAAGTTCACAGGATACTCTGGTTGTGGTGATTTTTCCAGAGAGCTGATTGGTGAGGAGGTAGTTGCGTTTGAATAATAATCCCGGACGGCGGCGTATGTTGCTGGCCGAAGCAGTTCTTCTCACCACTTTGTATTGACGCAGTCCCCCTCGGGCAGCAGAGACCAATCTTGACTTGGATCACATTTTGAGACACTAAGCAGTGTTGAGTGGAGTCAATACCTGGCAGAGATATAGCTAGACCTCAGCCCTAAAGAGGAATAGGAGCATATTAGATTGTCACTACTGATGTTTCTCTCCTCGGGTCACTAGACTCACGTGAGTGTGGGTGCTCGATAGAAGCATTTACTGAATCGCATGTATGTGCTCTTACCTATTGCTATGAGATTTTCAATAAAATGCAGGTTTGCGAGCCTCAAAACTGTGATTTATACACACTGCGCATTCTCTCTTCACTCCTGGAGCACGTGTTTTTTAAAATGTTCTTGAATTGGCGATCGCTTGTCCTGGCAAACAGTAGCGCTATTATACAGCAGTAGTTCTAATATTCTGAACAATGCTTTGGAAAAAGAAATCAGTAAGTCTGTAAAAGTCAAGAGAAAATATTTTTGTGGAAGTGAAGGACATAGCACCATTATTAGGTTAATTACATGAGCTGCTTTCTCAAAAAAGTAATTGAAACTTTAACAAAAACTGTCTTCAGTTGTTTAACAGATTTTTCTTTGATGCTAAATTTAACAAGGACAAATCCTATTCTTCCAAACTGAGCAGAAAACACACACAATGAATTATAAAATTTTAAAATTGACAGCAAATGTGACTGTTATGAATGATGTAAATCATCCTCTCACTCCTCGTCTGTTGGATAGGAACACCTTGGTGGAAATAACAGATTGCAGTCTGATAAAATTCTGGGGGCTCAGTTGAATAAGGTGCATGTCACGTAGCTGCAAGGTCATGGGTTTGAATGTGGCCTCGGACCTTTGTCCCATGCCATCCCTCTCTCTTTCTTTCTCTCCCATCCTTCTTTCATCGCTCTCTTCTGTCAACTGTCCAACAAAAGCACCAATGCCAAAAAAGAATCTTTCAAAATGGTAGCTCACAAACCAACAAGAGCCTTGCCTGTCCTCCAGCCACAAACGAGAGAACCTCCACAGCTCCCTTAACACTAGAAAGGCCAAGCTGTTGAACCCCATTCTGTGGCCATTCCTTTTTATGTTTCCAGCAAGCAGTAACAGCAGGTTGTTGAATAAGTAGAAGAAGAACTGGGTAGTTAGCATGAGCAGTGATCGCCACCATGGCTGAACAGACAAAGAAAAGAGAAACTCAAACTGCATCAACAGAAAATCCAAGGAAGAAAAACGTCACAGTGCAGGACACACTGTTTGATTGACAGGTGATCTCTGGGAAGTGCAGAGCAGAAACACCACAGTGATGGGCTCTAGCGGATGGGGATTGAGAGATTTTTGATTGTAGGGACAGACCTACAGAGCACAAAACTACAAATTAAAGCAGAGGACTGTCATGTGTCGAAGGGAGAGTGAACCGATATGACAGGGGTATCAATCATTTGATTATAAAAGTTAAAAGAAAACAGACTTTTGTCTCAGATTACTACCAAAAGGCTCCTGGATAAAGATGGACACATTTTCCTTCCAAGTTTAGAAAAAGCTCCCTGGTATTGTATAATGCTGATGAATCCAGTAATCCGGTTCTTAAGATTGACTGTCTGGTAGGCATTGAGATTCCGCTGTGTCAAGATTGGCACAGTCAAGCCTCATATTTCACCCTGAAGTCTGTGAATTAGACGGATGTATTGATTAGATGCTGAGCGCTTTATCGTGTGAAAAGGCATGACCAGATGTTCAAAACAAGACAATTCTGAGCCCTATTTGAGCTCTGTCCAATGTAAAAAAAAAAAATCACATTTACAGTTCATTGTTCCCTTTAATGCAGCGAGCAGCTGTGAGATGCCATTGCTTGTTTGTCAGCGGTCCACCAGAGGCCGTCTGATGTGTCTAATGCAGCAAACCAGGACCGGCTCTTCTCTTTGGCTCTGTGACCTCAAATTATCCCGCTGGAAAGTCTGGTTCCTCATAGACCAAAGAGTGTCTGGAAGCAGCAACTAAGAGCAACACCATGTCATTAGATCGCACAACTTCAAACTTTAACTCAAATCAAACTTCACCAAGCACTTGCCACATAGTAGAAATGAAGCTTGTGTGTTGTCAATCTTTTTGAAGGCAATATGTGCCATTTTTTTGTTAAGAACTCTCCCAGCAGTATAGACATTTCTCTTTTTTTGGGGTGAGCAAAGAAAGCTTTTTACAAATGATGTGCAACAAAAAAGTAACAGACTGAGATTCAACATGTCACAGTTTCTCTCTAACTTCAAATCTAGCAAGGGAGCACGTTGTCTTACAGCTGAAAATCTCACAGTGATTTCAATAGTGATTATTGATTTTTACATGATTATTTTGAGATGAAATACTCACAATGCATCGACAGCTCCGAGGATCAGTAATTCAAAAGAGTTTGGGTCAAAGAATGTGAACTTTCCCTTTATAAAATGTCTTCAATTTCAGTATGTTTGCGTTTGACCTCAAACACCTTGGCACTAGGCTGTGCAGGAGGTGGGAGAGGTTACCAAATTATCTTTCCGCACCAAACCGACTCAGTGTAGCAACCACAGGAGACCAGAAAGCGGAGCGAGGACTCTGGGCTAAGCTGACCTTTGACACAAGCTGCTTTTCATCACACAGGCCTATATGAAAAAAGAAAAAAAAACTCTGTTAAGAAACTTTCTCTATTAAGAAACTTCAGAAGAAGCTTGGTTTTGAAAGAATGTTTGAGGCTACAAATGTGATTTTTTTTTTTTATAACGGACCTTTTCCAGAATAGATAGGTTTCTTTGTGAACTTAACACAAACCTTCCTGTGGGCTTCTCTCTGCAGTATGGAAAAACCTTTTAAGTCTCTAGCAAATATACCATCCCAGCTCCCTATTTGATACATCTCACACTCAATATGCTTGAGTATACAGCTATAACAGGTCGTGCCATAATAGTATAAAAACTATAAGATGCTTTTACAGCAGGCCCATATGCTTTTTCTTTTCATAAAGCAAATTACATGGCTATAATTTAGTGTGGTCATTGATGTAGGGTATTGTAAAGTATTGCCCATGAGAAATACTTGACCATATTTTAAATCCAACCCTGTGCAAAGACCTTAATACCTGTTAGGTGCAATCATGCTATATTAAGTTGTAAGTGAATGAGTTAACCCCTTACACCCTGACCTACCCCTTAAATTTCCCATTAAGTAGCTTCACAGTTAGAACTTTACTGTACGACAATGTCACATAAATATTCTCTATCTGCTCGTTCCAGTGCTTCATTGAAGCTTATATTGAGTGAAATATTAAAAGCCCAAGATGCCATTTTTTTATGGGTGACATCAAATGGAAAAAAAAAACTAGATGTCTTTTTTACATCATTCTAGATCATTTTATACACATTTCCCTGTAATTCAGCGTGACATATCTAGTATCTTTGGAAACCTTGGGATCTTGACTTTAGAATTTAATGGATCCAGTGGTGGGACCGGCAGGGTGGAAGAGGGTTTTAAGCAAAGGCATGAAGAACCTTGCATGCTACTGTAACTACTGTCCACCATAGCTTGAAAAAGGAGAGAAGAGCTTGACCGATCTGTGATGTCCCACTGAGGTACAACTCTGTAAGGAACAGCTCGGAGAAAGATGGAAAAGGTGACAAAACCTAAGATAAGATCCAGGGCCGATAGCGCCGCCACTGTATGAAGCTTATCTGGCTGGAAACGTTCCAGCAAACTTTATGTGCAGAAAAATATCAGTCTCTCATAAAGCAGCTCTAGACTATCCACCAATAACATGGATTAGAGTCCAGCTTTACAGTAGGTGATCCCAACATTGACATTTTATAAAAACTGACCATTCTCTGCAGCAAGAACAGCAGCAAGTGTAATTTTATTTTTTAATTTCTGTGGTTTTGCCCTTTAAATATGTTTTCAATGAGCCAGTTAAATTCATCAAGATCCTTTCGAACTTCTCTATTAGGACCCCTTTGAAGAATGATTAATACTTTTATGACGGATATGAAAGCGCAGTCCTCAATCTTTGTAGCTCTGCACCCAATCTGCCTATCAGACAAATTTGAAGAGTGCATAGCTTATCCAACTCTCTCGCAGGGATTTGTTGCTGTTTGGCAATGGCACACTGCTGATTCCCTTAAGCCTCAAAAGCACTGCAGGAATTTATCTCCATTAAGAAACAGGATTAAAAGGCATGGTGGTTCAAGGGGGTTTTCAGAGTACGCTTAGTGCTGCTAGCTTCTTCTCCAGCAGGGCGCACAGCACTTCCACTCACTGTCCAGTTTCCTATTAAATGGCATAAGATTAATGTGATTATTTTGCTTTCAAAGACCTTTTTTGTTAGTGCTAGTGGATGGTCATTAGCTAGGGACTGTTTCATCATTCTTAGACGAAATATGCCCTTTGCAATAGAAGTATCTCATAGAATAACAGCATGTTGTCTTAAGGTGTTTTGTTTATCTAACAAGGTTAACTGGGACTTACTGATCATTAGTTTATAGCATTCTTTTGTCAAGTTAGAGATAATTGTGTAAGTCAAGTTCCAGTTCCAATCACAAGGCCGCTTCTCTATGCTTTAGGCTATCACCACCCACCCAGATTGTAGCAAACATTAAAGCCAAGCTAGCTCCACTTGATCCAGCTATGGAAAGTGCCTATTGTATCACAATCTCATAATGTAGGATACTGTAAGGCGCTCAAAGGCGTTTGCCGTTTGAATGTCTGCCCTGAGATTGAGAGGTTGAGAGTCCACAATTGAGACCAGTGAAAGTCTCCTTGGGTGTCTGAGACTGTGGCCCCCGTCTGTACACAGTCACAGCTATTGAAATCATTCAAAGCATTTTGCATAGCGCCGCACAGCACTTTGACCCGCAGCAAGAAACAACACAGGAGCTCGTCTAACCAGTCTGAAAACCTGCTGATCTGTGCCACAATCTAACCCGCAGTGTTGTGCACATTATTTAGCTGCATTTATATTTTGCACCTCGAGCTGCTTTATACGCTTTTGAAAAAGGAGATCAGAGCCCGCAGAGCTTTGCTGACCTCGATATAATGTAGAATGGTGTGAAATGGAGACGGGATTCAAAAGTTCTATTTAATCTGGAAAGATTAATTTATAGCGGAGCTCGGAGCTGTGCTTCTCAACCTTTTCAATGTTTTAAAATGCCGTGAGACCCAAAATTCCAAGGGATAGCTAATTATCAGTTGCTCAGAAATGTCATAAGAAGCCGGGTATTACCATATACAAGGATGTAAAATGTAAAAAATAAAAAGTGACGGGCCAAGGAGCAAATTGTATTAACTTTGAGGGAAAGAAATATGATCACGGGGTGATTTGCTTAGATTAAAATAAATGTAATGCCATTCTTTTGTTTGAAATGGGTTATCTTTACCTATGAGCAAAATCTCAGCATGCACATACTGTATAAGTGTGTGGCACACATTGGTTACGAACTGATAATGTGGATTATTTTCTTATCATGGCAGTCATGCCGAGTCGTTTAATTTATTCAACCTGTCGGAGCCGCAGAACCCCGTTGTTACAAACAAAACAACAATAAGAAGTTTTTAATCAGATGAAATTTTGAAGGATTTGGGGACTGTTCACTTGGGAAGTCGTTTTATGCAGAGGATTACGAAAGATTTACCCAGGATTATAGACCAGATTTGTGGAAATCTCAAGTGATAACAACCCACAGACAAAGACTCCGACAGGCACATATTCTTAATGATTATTATACTGCGGACAGCTGGAAAATGGCCCAGAGTTATCACTATTCCGGCATGTCAGAAGCCTATTATGGCAGTCAATAAGCGGAGTTATCTGTGGTTGGCAAGCTACAGCGCAGCAACCCGTCAATACACGAGTTCCTCCCTGCCCGCACCGCGTTTCCACACATCCATTGATTGCACCGAGTCCCAGTGATTTAAAGACTCTGTGCTGCAGATGAGTTAGGAGATTCAATGTACCATGCTCTTTGCATTACAGGTGATAAATCAGTTGTCACAATGGCTCCTAGCTGAGCGACAAAATCAATATCGCTGTATCCAGGGAACAAGACCAGGGATTCCTCATTCAACATGTGGCCCCATTCTGCAACACATGTAGGACTGGGAGTTCCAGAGCTCTTTAGCTTATAAAGCAGACGCACTGTAGCACTGTAGATCCATCCTCTGTCATCACTTTCATTCTCACATTGGTATAGGAGCACTAGCAGTGGTGTGGTGTTTCTTAAACTAGGTGCCTGCTTTTTTAGGAGTCATATACAATAACAGTAATCTTTCAATGACTGTGGGATCTCAGGACCAGAAGTTGCAAGTCTTGTCCTTGTCTTACAAAAGTTGAAAAGCCTAGTAGTGGACTGCAGTTATGTTGTTTACCAGTAATATAGACTGAAAGAATAACTTTGGTTACTACAAATGACTGTTACTAATGCGAATCTAATAATCCACCTGAGACACTAGTGTTGAGCACTCCTCGTGAGGTTCGGTTGCACTGAGCAGTGAAGGACAGCAGGAACAGCGCTTCAGTAGTCTTCAGTCTTCAGCCAATGCTATCCTTGGCAGCAGTGGTCACCCGTTGCATTCATTCTGCAGTGTGCCAATGTGAAAAAGGAGAAAAGCGACCTATAACATTCCCCCTTTATTAAGGCCAGGGGTTGCTGAATTGACTGGACCTCATCCTGTTTGGCATGCACATTTCACTGTGTTGCACCACACATTGCTTTGGCAAGCCATTACAGCCTGTTAGAGAGCAGAGCTTCAAAGAAATAGAACAGGTCTTGTGATAATGCAATGTGACCGTACCAGTGTAGATCCAGTTCATAGTTTATGTCTATCATGTCTTCCCTATGGAGCATGCAAACTTATTTACCGTTCTAATGCTTGGTAACTTTCTCATACGCCCAGTGAGTTTATTTTTTATCAAAGGGAACACAGGACAGTTCTATTGGGTTTTTTTAAACTCACATTTCCCAAAAATCTATTTTGAAGGGGAAAAACAATTCATGTGTGATATTCATAAGAACAGTTGTGTTCTTTATCCTGGAGCTGTGCTATTGACAGTGAATGGGCAACTGACTTTGTGGACATAATGGCAGCACCCACAGTGATTTTTCTGTTGAAACTGCTACTACAAACCACAGCACCAGGGTGACATACAGCTCATTTGATGTTTGTATGGGTCTATAAAGTCAGTATCTCATTTATTGTTCACAGAGGAGCTCCAGATTGTACATCCAGTTGACACAGATCAGAGGTGTGGTTGGTTTTTTTGGTGTTTAGCCTTTGAAGAGAGTTGTTTGCCAGCATTGATCGAGCCGCAAGATCAGTCAATGTAAGATATAGTATGTGAAGTCTGTTTTAGGGGTGGATTTTCGATTTAACTCGGGAGATGTGTTTAATTATTAACATGGAGGATTGGAGTTTCTATCATCCTTCCCCGATTCACCCACCCTGTACGTGGTGCCACATGCTACAGCGGGTCATTCAGCTTTACTTATGAATGTCTGTATGATCCAGGGAGAATACAGGGGCCCTAAAACTGCAGCTTGTCCTGGCTCCCTGTCAGATATTTGCATCACAAACCAATTCTGACACCGTCAAACAGAGACCATGGCATTTCATCCAAGGTGTTCCTGTCAAGATCTCAAGAAGTCAAATGCTAAAATACATGTGTCTAAGGCCACTGGGGACCTTTTTAGAAGATTTATTATTTATTTTCATTCTTGCTTTATCAGATAGTCTGCAGTGGACATTGGCAGCAATATAGGAGAAAATGTACGGCTCCGCAAAAATTGCAAAGTGGATTTGTATCCACAACAAGTATGCAATGTCTTAGCCAAATGAGCCACCTGGACTCCCTATCTAATGGAGGCTCCATGATGAATAGACCTGAATAATAAAGTAAGCAGTCGGTGATCACTTTGTGCTCGGAGGTAAACCGACTGCCTTGTCACTGTTCTGGCGGTAAGGGCGCCTTGTTAAAATGCACTCTATCAAAGTTCCCTTTGAAGCAATAGCTGACAGAAAACATAATGTGAATTTGGCTTGACAGGCCTCTGAAGAAAAAAAAAATTGCTCAGGAAATACTGGAGGAGACTTTCTAAAATAAGGGAAGCGGGGTGAAATCAGGTCTCGCAGCTCTTTTGTCAACTCACCCCGGCACAGAGTGCATTTCAATTAGGAAGTTGTCCATGGCTCTGTGAAACTTCACAATTTAGTGTCTTTTGTCATTAGTTTCCGCAAGCTTATCTGTGACACAATTCAATTAGCATATGAACTGTATCTCTGTTGGTCTAGATGGAGAGATGCCCGCTGCCCTGCAGATCCACACATTTCACAAATAAAGGATTCCATTTCGCTAATCAAATATGAAGACGGTTTTTATTGGATTATATGTAAATTTGAAAGTAAACCCGCAGCGCTGTCACATCTTCCCGACTAGAACAAGACAAAGATCCTTTTAAAAGGGTTTCATTAAAGGAGACACGAGTCATTCGACATTTCACCGATGTTCTTGCCATCCTGACACAGTAAATAATCGAATGGGAGTGCTATCCTGAAGTTTTGTTTTTATAATATACATATATAAAATGCAGCTTTAATGATCCCTGTGGTGAGATTGGGTATAGATTATTCTTTTGAGAGTTTACCCACTGTAGTTGAAATCATGTTGAAGGAGTTAAGCAGAGTCACACATTGGGGGCAGTATACTACACTTGCACTAAGAAACACTGTTACCACAATACTTGGACCACTATAAGACATTATAATTCAGATTTTTTTCTGATGAGCTACTAATAGTGACTCAAAATTGCACTTTATTATCAATTTTGTCTATCATCTTAAAGATAGGAATGAGTCCATAGATGAAATTCAAGGCTTTTCAGACTTTGAAGGAATCTTTCAAGGACTTTTAAAGCGTTTGATTACATGTTTGTATGGTGTATGTTCATGTTCATAGCCTTGAAATGTACATTAAAAATATGATACTTGACACATATGTGTGAATTACACACACTTGCCTATGAATATATTAATACGATATTGGGCAGGAAAGTGCCACAGTGTTATACTACATAGATTTTCTTTCTCACCCCTGGAAGAGCGCTGTCTTTGAAAGTTTGAAGGACTTCATTACCCAGAAATCCTGTACAATGACGTCAGTAAATTAATGTCTTCTTGTTAGTGTCTGGTTTAGAGGTGGTGAAGTTGTCATGCTGTTCTCTGTTGCAGCCCCATTTTGTTATTTAGGCTGACAATACTGGTGTATTTTTACATCAAAAAATTGTCCCTAGTGCAGCTTTGCATGCTAAGCACAGTATTCACAAAGGCTACATTAATGGGAACCGGAATCTAACTTTTTACATTCTGTGGCACAGATGCTATTTATCAGTTTTTATTTATTTATTTATTTTTTTTATCCAGATTTTTTTTTTGCCTGTCTCAGCTGGGAAACATTAGCTTTAATGTGGTCGTTTGTCACTGTTAAGGCAGCTCTCAGTAGGTGTCCCTCAATGGAGTAAAAGATCTGTAACTCCACATATTAGTCATTTAAAAACACTCCTTCTTCCCTCAGTGTCCTCCAGGGCTGAGCCCCATGAAGGACGGGACGGGATGCTACGACCACCACATCGGCATCGACTGCTCCGACGGCTTCAACGGGGGCTGCGAGCAGCTGTGTCTCCAGCAGCTGGCCCCTCTGGAGGACGACCCGACGCTCTACAACATCCAGATGTTCTGCGGGTAAGGAACAAGGTTTAGCGCTGTTTATTTCTGAGCGCTGTCATGTCGAGCTCTATTAGGACTAGGCTAACTGCGGGGATGAGGAAAAATGACGAAAATAAGACGATGGAGAACATGGATTGTCGTCCTGGACATAGTGCAGGAGTGCGGAGAATAGTGAATGAATTATGGTGGTTCTGATATAACTAGACAGTGAAAGTAACTGCCCAACGTTCATCAAGTCCCCTAATCAGAATCATCCTTCACAACGCTTGAGCTGCAGTTGCACTTAGGTTACCGTAATGACACTAACAGATGGGAATGTATCACTTTTGAGTTACCGTAATGATGGTAATGGGTGCAAATCTTTATTTTCCTTTAAAATGTTTGCTGGGCCTCCATGAATATTAGAGTTTTGGTCCCACAGTGCTATAATTTGGTTACAAAACACTTGAATTATGCTGCACAAGCCATTTAGAGAAATTTGACACTTTTTTGGGCTATCTGTAAAGAGAAGAGGCATAGTGCAGAAAGATACTGTACTGCCAAACTGTGCAAACAACACTGGGTAATAATAAATATGATGGGCTAAACAGTAGCAGGATTACAGTCAGGTCCATAGAGAAGCTGAGGAGGAATCCAGAGCCTGTGTGGGTGCCTGGGTGTTGAGTCTTAGGAGAGCTGGTTAAGTAGGAAGAAACTGTTGTGGTGGCGGGTGTTTTGGAAGAGGCGGCTGCCTAAGTATGCAGGCTTTGTATCAGGCAGCTCCTTCGTGGAAGGTAACTGACAGCCAGCCACCCACTCAGCAGTGCGGACAACAAATTGGAACTTGCACTTAGAGTAGGAGGAGGCGCAGGAGAGCTAGACGGTGATGGAGGCTGTTAGGATGCTTTCGACTGTTGGCTGGGAAAGACTGCTTCTCAGATGCCACAGAGAGAACATCCGCTGTTGGTGATAGTGGACTAGGGTTAGTATCAGACCGATATTGGGCTTTTATTAAATATCGGATATTGGCCTGTCAACGCTGTCTGCCTCCAATATGATGGAAGATTCCTTCCTGACCACAGCAGTCTGTGAAACCTGCAATAATATTTTATTGTCTTTGCACATTTTATTTTTAGCTGCGACCAGCCTCTCACTCGGTCAGTCGGGTTGGTTTGCCGGTTGGTGTTCAGCTTCATGTTGTTGGTGGCTCACTAGAATGTGATAATGTGAATGCTGGTGTAAAATTCATGACAGGTAGAAGAGCATGACTCCCTGAACTAACCCTCTGCAGCATGTTCTGCTGATAAGGGGTCACTCTAATTCAAGACTAAAACGGGCAGCTCAGCCGGTATTCTGAATCATCCTTGTGCCACATTCAGATGTAAATTACTTTGAGTGAACTAGACTATGATTTGAATAAACAAGAGATCCCTCCATCCAGCGTTGCTTCAAATCAACCTCAGTCAGACAACTCACATATTCAATATCAACATCTTTAAAGAGAATAAATCCCTCCCAATCGGCGACGGCACTACACGAGTTCACCTGACGCATCAGCTGATCCGGAGCCGTAGCGGCACTCGAGTCGTCTGCCTGAACGAGCTTCACTTCATTTAGAGTACTAGAGCGTCTTGTGTGCCCGCAAATGCCTGAGCCCTTGTAACTCCTAATGGCCCCTCAGTGTCTACAGCAAAGCATTAAGTAGAGCAGGGCTGGATTCATTTTCGTCCGACGGTCCCGCCGAGCATGCGTGTCTTTATTTCGACTCTGTATCTCGTGGAAAAACAGAGATGCGCTCAACATGATACATCTCAGAGTAAGCGGGATGCAAGTTGGACACAGGATCACGGCTAAGAATCAAGTGTAATCGATAATGTGAATGCAGGCCATGGCAGAGTCAGTCTTTGGGCAGTCTTGCATTATTAATGGTGCAGTTAGGTTATGCAGTTTCATCTGGACTCAGTGAAAAAGTAAAAATATCCTCCACTATGTTGACATTATATCTTCCTTTGCAGAGCCCCTTTTCTAGATCGTTTTACCAATATACACAATTTATACTGACAGTGAGAGTATAATAGGGTGACAGTGTCATTTTGATGCATGCCTTGAAGTTAGCACTTAGCTTTTGTTCTCTCTGCCATGGAAGCTTACACCTGGCAATTGCAATGATAACATGCTTAGGATTAAGTAGAGCAAATTATACAGTATGAGCCATTGTATGTATTTAAAATGTCAGCTATATATGAGTAAATCACTTTAAGTCATGTTTTTGCAAAGCATACCTTTCCCTTAAGACGTCAGAAACATCAAAACACCCTCTCATTCCTTTCTCTTTTTTGGTTGCTGTGTATGAAACATCATCTGACTATAGGTGGCAAAGTGAGCACAAACATATTCAATGACAAGCGTATACATTAAGAGCCTTCAAATGGCTTCGCTGTAAAAGCATCACCCGGTCCTCTTTACAGCAGCTTTCTAAGTAAATTCAACACGCTGTTGTTTTGTTCCGTGTCATCATTACATGGAAAAAAACGATGTCGCACGCACAATATATCATGTCAGATTTACATAAACAGGTGATGCAAATTGCTGCTTCCTTTTTTTTTTTTTTTTTTTTTTTTTTTTTACTTAGCATTTTGTTGTTGTCACTTTCCTCCGAGCAGATGTGGCTAATCCGGCACTGTTCCCACTGGAGACTGGAGCTTCTCTCAGTATAAATCCCTGACAGATTATGATTCTTTCTTTAACCCCCGCCCCCCCCCCCCGCCCCACTCCCACTCCTCCCCATTTCTCTCTCTCTCTTCTTCTCCCTCTCCCCCTCCTCTGCCTTTGATTCGTTTCACAGAGTATATTAGACACTGAGATGTCAAAACATCATAAATATGAAAGAGTCTTGAGAGGACTCGCACTGTTTGGAGTCTAACTCCTTTTTTTGATACGTGGGATTTTGTGCCAGTTAAGTAGAATTAATTGCTGATCCTACACCGTCGAGTTGTGCGGTCTGCATTATGCATCGTTTTTTGAGCCCAGTGAAAATGGAGCATGTCTCTAAGTAACCAGTAAACCTCATGTCACAAGTCAAGGGAAAATCAATATCCCTGACAGCTGGCTTGTAAAGATGTTTACATAATACATATTTCTTACATAAGGGAGGCTAATTAATGCTTAATGCAGTTTACTCTAAGTTAAAACACAAACTGAGGACAGGCACGGATGTTTGTTCAACTGTCTTTGTGTCAAAACTCTCTCATGCTGAAGTCTGTATCCTATTGTGTGGCTGATATCAAAAGGAAATTAGGAGTTGATGATGCGAAGAACGTGAATTGACAGACATACTAAACACAACACAGACTCTATCTCTCTCTTATTACACTTAGAAAAATAATAATAACTCAACCTTTATTCACCTGGGTTGACTTACTGATGTTAGAAATGTCTTTTTTCAAGAAAGGCTTGGCCAAGAACGCTGCCTTAATGACAGACATACAGTAGTTCCAGACAAAAAAAGAGAAAATTCATGAAGGGGCCAAGTCAAAATTCACATTATCCTCTGAACACACAAAAAAGGCAGTAGGCAAACAGACCAGCAGGATCAGGAGGCCAAGCCCACATAGATCTTGGTCGTGCAAATCAGACGGCGTCGTATTGATCCTTCTATCTGCCACATGATCCTCCGTAATCATTTTAAACTCGCCTAGAGAGATGAGCTCTCTGTCGCATTTAAATGATCGCTTAATAATTTTAATTCGCAGTCTCATCCGCAACAGTTGTATAATGAATGGAAACTTAACTAATGATGACCTGAAAACGCTCCAGTTTGGCATCCTAGCTGCTCCACATACTAATTGTGCGGCGTTCATTTTCCCTGACATGAAAAAGGTAAGAAGGAGCTACAGTAAGAAGGCGAGCGAGAAGGAGGGAAAGAAAGACACAAACAAGCAAGTAAACGAAGACAATGAAAGAAGAATATGCAATAAAGTAATCCCGTGTCACCATTCTCAATCCATATCTCCCAGTATATTGTAGCTGTGTTGTTCTCAGCAGTCGTATTTCAGCTCTGTGAAGGATTACACCCAAGGCCTGGCATGTTTGGAAGGAGGGGAGAAAGAAAGAAAGAAACCAACAAACGCATGAATGAACGAATGGCTTACGATTCTCAAACCCGTGTCTCCCTCTAGCTGTATCGAGGACTACAAGCGGGGGCCAGACGGGCGCTCGTGCCAGCCGCTGTCTGAGGCCTGCACCGAGGGGGTGGACTGCGGGGAGACCACCGACATCCCTGCCAACCAGACCGTGTTTGGAGACCTCTTCTACGGATACAACAACCACACCAAAGAGAGCACCTCTGGACAGATCCTCAAGGCCACGTTCAGGTATGGAAATGTGATCTGAAGTGGAGGATGTGGGACAGTGCACAGTCCTGGGTATCTCAGTAGGGAAGAGCGAGGCACTAACACTAGCAGGGTTAGGGGTTTGACCCATGCTACAACTGTTGTAGTCATTCTACTTTAAGGTGCTCTGGATAAAATAGGCAGATGTTATATGTTGAAAAAGTTGGGATTAGAGTTAAAGGATAAGGCTGGTGTTTTTAAATGCATTTCTTACCGTCAACAAATCCTATGAAAATAACAAAATCAACAATGCGTTTGCTCTACTCCCATTACTTTCCGACTTCCCACATTCCCTTTTTAGCCTTCAACCCGGAAGTCATTGGCTCCAATTGAAGCTAAAAACTTTTAAATACAGCTCACAAAGACATAGTTTCCATTTTAAAAATCGCTAACGAAAAGTCAGGCTGTTGTAGTTATTACCAAATCAAATTCAAATGGGAACAAATTCTTCATTGCGCCAGGGACTATTTCCGGTGCTACAGAACTACTTTCCTGAGATCACAGATGTGTTTACGGTCGGCTTATTAAGTTGCGTGAGGAAAAAGTCGCCCGGCCCGGTGCATCGCGATGATGAAATATGCTGCCCAGAGCAACAGCATGGCTCTGTGATGTGTTTTTAATCATTTTTTTAATACAAAGGAGTTCTATGACTACTGAGACATGGCTTTATTGGGCATCGGCTACATGGACGAGACTTGTTAGCAAAATTCATTGGTGATTTTGTTATTTTTGTAGGATTTGTTGACGGTAAGAAATGCATTAAAAAACACCAGCCTTATCCTTTAAGGTACTCTGGATAATATAGTCTGCGTAATGGCAGATGTTATGCGTTTAGAAAATTGGGATTAGGGTTAACGTTGAAACTACAGGTCAGGACACACTTCAGGATCCACAAACCCACTTTAATCTACTGACCAGTATAATCATACTAGCATATAATAAATTAATAATAACACTATTAATTCACACTAAACTGCAACCAGATCGGTGCAGGTGGTAGCCTAAAATAGGCATATACTTGTTTAGATTGTGCAGTCACTAATAAGGATGTTCATGAAAAGGCCTTATAAATGATCTGTTACTTATAATCTGTTACTTATTTTGACTGTGTGCAACATCAATCAATGTTCAATCAAAAGATTGATTTAGGTGTGCGGCATAACTTTTGTCTTAGTTTCTTGGTGGAAAAATCTTGTACAAATGTACAACCGCATGAAAGTCTGGAACCCCCAAGCTCAGGCAAACACTCTGGGGAGGAAATAAATAGATCCACTGCCTCTTTGGAGATGCTTATGGATATTAAGCCTCACAGATCTAAAGGGATGCATCGTCCCTTTTATGATTTGTATGGATTTTTGTGTGGCTGGTAAAGTGCTTTGAAGGCCGTTAATTATCACCGTCCTCTTGCTGCAATGATTTCCGCTGAACCCAGGAAGTCAGAAGGTCAGGAAAATCATCTGCGGCCCTTGAATTTAATTTGGGCCGTGCATGGATTCCGCAGCCCGGAGGCAACTCATCCACTTAGGGAGATGTCACTGGAGTAGTGGAGAGGGAGAGACGGGGCGAAGCAGGAAAGTTAATATCATCAAGAAGCTAAATCTCAAATGCTCTGATCTCATTTGAAAGCGGCTGTGAAAGGAGAGCGGGGTTTGAGGCAGACTTTGAAGAGCACCAAATGGTGCCTGTGTAGACTAGGTGGTGGAGGGGAAAAAGGAGGCTCTTTTGGGAGGCATGGTTAATGCAAGGCCTAATTATATGAGATGGCAGCAAATGAATTAAAAGTGACCAGGAGCCAGTGTGCTGAAATTGAACCTAATTGGACCAGATGAAATTTGAATGTAAAATGAACAAAAGGGAGGGGAAGGCAGCTGTGCTGTTGAACACCTCAGCTTCATTAGGGGCTTGAAGTGGGTGGAGCGCTCTGTCTGGATGGAAGAATTAATTTAAAAACCAGGAAAAAAAAATTAAAAACCTTTTTGCTACACCTGAAAGCCAGCTTCTGGAAATACTTGGCAATGCTGCTGAAGCTGCACTCAAGGAAACTAAATGTCAAACTTAATGTCACACGGCTGGAATGATTATGCTGCTGATCAGAATCAAATGGTAGTTCATACAACTGAATGAAGATACTGTGGCTGAAAGAATAAGGTTCACTATTGCAGTGTGTTATTTTAATGACATGCATAGGGCTGTAAGGGATTCGATTTTCCAAGGTAATGCAATTATGTAGCAAATGTTAGGTAGTGGTAGGTATGCAATTACAACGGAACTGCTTGACAAGTGCAACAACGTTAGAATACCTATTCATTACTATAACTGGAACAGTGTTATTGCTAATGGAAACAGCTTTAAAGCTGCGCTAAGCGAGATGTCTATATAAAAATACACACGTCTTGGAGCTTAGATCACAAAGTTAAGGTGCAACAGCTAAGAGCATCCCATATTCACCAATGGAGACGCTGTAGGTTTGCCCAAATATAAGTATGGTTTTAGGTATGGTCATTGGCAAGAAATCTTCTCTGCCCAGAGGAGGTCATGAATCAAAACTGGAGAGAGAAATACAAAACTCAAAAACAAACAATACAAAAACAAGTCTCCTTTGACAGCAGCGTGTGAGCGCTCCATCCACAGAACCTCTGAACTGTTCACTGACATCACATTACGTTATTTCTGTACGCAAGAGGATTAGGGCCACATGTGAAAAACTGATTTGAGTTCAGAGATTAAGTTGAGTGAGTTCTGAGAATAAAGTCAGAATTCTGAAATTAAAATCAGAAGTCTGAGATTCTGAGATTAAAATTAGAATTCTGAGATTAAAGTCAGAATACTGAGATTAAAGTCAGAAATCTGGGTTTAAAGTCAGAATTTCAAGATCAAAATGAGAATTCTAAGAAAAAAAGTCAGAATTCTGAGAAGTCAGAATTATAAGATTAGTTCTGAATTCTGAATTCGGAGATTCTGGCTTTAATCTTACAATTCTGACTTTAATCTCAGAGCTCAAATACATTTTTCACATGTGGCCCTAATCCTCCGTATTTCTGGGTAATGAAGTACTTCAAACTTAAGCAAAATTCAAACAGTACTTTCTCGCTGCCTCTCGAGGCCGCCAAAGAGCGAAGTTGCCTAGTTTAGCTTTCACCTAACCCCATCCAATCGTGTCAACATTGTGCTTTTTTTTAAACAAAATATCACGCAACTGAAAGTGCACTGTGGCTCGCTATTCCCCTGTATCCTTTTTAGATGCATCTGCCCTTGTGTGACTCATGCAAGGTTTATAAGGCGAGGCACCATCAGAAATGTCATCAAAGCAGTTTCCTGTTAAAGGAGAGAGAGGGAGAGGGAGAGAGAGAGAAAGAGAAAGAGAGAGACCTTCTTGGGAGGTTCACTGGCACTTCTTCAAAAGCCCCCCCACCCCACCCCACTGCTCCGGAGTGGCACAAAGCATCTGTCTCCATCTTTCACGGCCAATGAAAGGAAGGAGAAGTTACATTTTAATATTGTTTAATCATCAGTGGAAGTTTTTAAAAAAAAAAAAAAAAAAAGAGAGAGAGAGGAAAAAAAGAAAAAAACAAAAGGAGGCCATCAACCGTGACAGGAACTTTTCTAAATTGCAGTAGCTGAAGCAACATCTTTGCACCCTAAGGAATGTTGCTATCGTTTCCTCAAGCACCATTATCTATTACTCTCTCTCTTTCTCTCTCTCTGTCAGACACACGTATTCTTTGCTTCTCTCCCTTTATCCTCTTCATCGTTCTACCTCACACACAACCCCCCTCCCCCCTCCCTACCTTCTTCCTCTCCCTCAGAAAATCGTAAAAAAAAAAAAAATATGAGCATTCCCTCCATTTCAAACTTTCGACTGCTAATCTTTTATTTATTTGGGAAAAAAGGTCTGCGTGGAGAGAGAGAGAGAGAGAGAGAGAGAGAGAGAGAGAGAGAGAGAGAGAGAGAGAGAGAAAAGGCTGATCTGCTCTGCGGCCCTTGCAAGGTTTTTCTATTTAGTCTGTCTGGAGCAACAACAGAAAGAGGGGGAATAAAACGGAAGCAGCGAGCGGTGTGAGCAGGTGCCCACTGGCGTAATACACACACACACACACACACACACACACACACAAACACACACAAACACACACAGAGGATGGCAGCCAGAGAGTTGGCTACAGATGAAGATTCCCTTCCCTTCCAAACACACACACACACACATACGCTCAGGCACTCAGGCATGAGCAGGCATACTCACAAATGCGCACACACACACACACACACACTCACAGTAGGTGTGCTGACTCCCTGTCTACTGGACAGCCAAGCCCTTTCAGCTAAGTCTCCGGAGAGCTGCATCCCACACACACACACACACACACACAGAGCAGTGCTGGTTTTGATTCTCTCCACCCAGCATGGTTCCCTCTTTTTCAAGCTCACCGGCCCTGAAATGCTTCTCATGTTTTTTTTAGAAATGGGGAAAGTGTGTCTCCCCCCTCCCCCGCCCCCCAACGGTGGCCGGATGCCCCCCCGCCGGCTTCAGAGGCACACGCGTCATTATCATCATTACCATCATCATTATTATTATCATTTCAAAAACACACGGTGGACAGTTATTTATTTGATTTCTCAGATAGGAGGTAAACGCGGAGTCACGGCGGTTTTCATTTGCCGAAGCTGTTTTGTGGAGAAGGGGGGGAGGTGGGGGGGGGGGGGTTGGCGGGGCACGAGAGGATTTGGGTAACAAAAGCGGGCGCGCACCCCCCCCCCCCCCGATGAAAGAAGCCCCCCTATCACAGGTGGCATCTCCAGGCGCGAGACGGGATCTGGCTTCATATTACATCTCGGCGTCGGGGTCTCTCTCTCTCTCTCTCTCTCTCTCTCTGTTTTCTGCCTCTATGGGAGTCAGTGGGCTCCAGTAATGAGATGTTAAAAAGCTAACCTCCTCTCATTACTCCCCAACACCCTCCTCCTCCTCCTTCTCCTTCAGCTTTCTCTCTCCCTCTCTCTCTCTTTATCCCTCTCTCACACGACAAGCTCAGAGCAGGTTTTAATGAATATTTTAGTGCCCTTTGTTCTCATTCTGGTGGCTGCTTGGGATCAATGATTAAGACCGCCGCCCCACACCGAACTACTTGGCATGGGCGTCTCTTCTTCTTCTACTTCTACTTCTTCTTCTTCTTCTTCTATTTCTTCTTCACCTCATACCCCCCCCCCCCCCCCCTCGCCGCAGCCCATCCAGTCCTTACATTCCTCTTCTCCCCTCGAGAGGAACACCTTCATCGACTCAGTTAATTAAAATATGAAATCTTGTTTTGAGAAAGATTGATTGAGGTGTGGGGGGGCGGGGGTGGGGGATGGGGGTGGGAGGTGTCGGTGGCTACCGTTATTGAAAGCTGTGAGTCTATTCGCTCACTTATTCATCAGGTCTGAGGGGCGGGGAGGAGGGGGGTAGAGGGTAAAAGAAAGAGAGAGAGAGCGAGAAAGGAGTAGCTGCCGTTAATCAAAAGTGTCCTTGTGGTTTTTTTGTCACATTTCACATTTCGATAATTCATCAGAAGCAGGTGGCTGTC
The DNA here is from genome assembly GCF_046629955.1 of Centroberyx affinis. Taxonomy (NCBI): domain Eukaryota; kingdom Metazoa; phylum Chordata; class Actinopteri; order Beryciformes; family Berycidae; genus Centroberyx; species Centroberyx affinis. Next base: position 61,286 of record NW_027281556.1, on the reverse strand, counting down.
TCGTCGCCGCTCCTGCTGGAAGGAAGAAAAAAAAAAAAAAAAAAAAAAAAAAAGGTACCTGAACTTCAAGAGAGATTTCACTTTTTGGAGAATGAGTTATGGCGTCCTTTACAGTCACCAGATGGTTGCTAAAAGTTCCATGTCATCATTGCGCAAAATTAACAATGAAGACTGTCAGACGTGAATACAGTCGTAGGAAATTGGCCCGTATTCCACTTAGCAAGTTTTAACAGTGTCTGAGAAAAAAAAAAAAAAAAAAAGATGCTGTTGTTCGCAAAGACAACCGAGACTCACTCGTCACGTTGCCAGTTTGTGTGCTCTGCTAAACTGACAGCTGAAAACACGCATAATTGTTTTCAGACAGAAAGCGACAGATGTTTGACTCCAGCATCAATATAGACATATCCTAACCAGCCTTGTGCTTCATAGATCCGGGGCCACAGATCTTAGTAATTGGCAAATGCCTGGTGATAGACTGTGTGCTAATAGGAGTTTGATAGTGAACCGACCAAGCAGCGACATATTCCATTAAATAAAAAAAACAGAATTTCCAGTTTTTTCAAGTCACAACAGAACTAACATTATTCTCCTGTATTGTAGTGTATTGTCATAGCAGCCTTATCCCAATTAACACCCACAAACACCCCCCCTCCCCCCCCCCCCCCCACACACACACACACACACACACGCCCCCACCCTCCCTCCTCGCCAGATAAACTTTGTTTTACATCGCCGGCAGCTAGCTTTACTGTTTTTTCATGAGCCTTAATTTCCGCGCTTCTAATCACTACTAAGAGCAGTTTCCCGGCACAGGGGGGCCGTCCCACCCCTGGCCATGCAATGACCATGCAAATGAAATGCCATTCGAACGCTGTTATTTGACACAACCGCTCCGGCGCCGCTTCCACTTCAGCCGGTGGCGTCGGTTGTTTTCAAGCCGTGACTTTCCCAAAGGGAACAATCCCCGCTAATTTGTAAATATTTGCGCATGCACTCTGTTTTTCGCAGCTCAGGGGCCCCGAGTAGTGCATGAATGCAATGGTGTTTGCCCTTATGGTTATGGATGGTGCATATTAACGGGGAAACTGTCAGCAGTGTGAACCGTGCATGCCGAGTGAACCCATGCTAGAGAAGGATTCATGCTTTTTTTCCATGTCCACCAGGCTTGTGTTGCAGAACTTCTTAAAGCTGCTCTAGGCAAGATTTTTATGTGAGAATGCACCCATCTTAGCTTAAAGTGGTTCAACACCATCTCCCTAATTGAGATGGTGTAAATTTGTCCTATTTGCCCGATTAATTTCTGGTGCCGGGTGCGGTTACTAGTGGGAAATCTTCTCTGCGCACAGGGAGAGACGAATTGAAACTTAAGAGCGAAATAAAAAACTGTCTCTTAACAAAAAGAGCTCCGCCCGGAGGATTTACGGGTATTCCTCAAATTTAAACCGTTACTTCTCACCGCCATTTAGGGGGACGCCAATGTGTGAAGTTGCCTAGCGCAGCTTTAAATTACGAGTCCGGAGTCACGGGAGAAACACAGAAATGTATTCTCATCATCTTCGGTCCCGGGCCACCTGAATGACTGAGCTGCCGATTTACTGAAGTCACATTCTGTAGCGGGAACCTTGTTGCGAGCCCGATAGGCATGGAGACAAATGAATGATGGAGTGGACGGAATGCGGGCCAGTTCAACCAAGAGTCAGACAAACGAGGACGTCGGCTCTCCGGCTGAAACATGAGTCACGACGCGGCAGAACAATCGGCATAATGAGAAATGACATGCTTAATATGAGACTGGGTGCGTCCCTTCAATGCGCGGCAGGATCCTGCATAATTGCTACTTTGTATGGATTTTCCCCTAATGATCTGCCAGAAGGTATTGTTACAGAATGTGCCGCTTAGGAGTGACACATGCATATGCTCCCTGCCTTCATTTGTCCTCACCCTGCTCCGCTTCTTCTTTCCGACTCCTCCACATTACTTCTACACTGATACTCCACATATCTGTCAGTACCATAGCTTTAAGTGAAGGGTGTCGTTCCATAATGATTTACTGATGTTTAATGATGTTTTTAGGGAGATAATGTTACTTTACATTTATTTAAAAAAAGTAACTAAACCTGAAGCCTGATACCTAATGGTGTAAAGTAGTGTACTGAACTGGCCATCTGCTATTGGCTGATCTTTGATGCCAGGTGATGTCACCTTCTATAGAGGACAACAGGTGGTGACATCACCTGGCACAAAAGACCAGTCAATAGCAGATGGCCAGTTTAGTACCCTACATTTCACCATTAGTCAGGCTTCACCAAAGATTTAGGTTTGGGGTTTAGTTTCTCTAAATATTTCACTATTTAGTAGTTCCAGGGTTCCCACTGAAATTTCTAGAAGATCATGGAATTTTGAGAGGATTCTCTGGGGAATGTCAGGGATCGGGCCACTTTACAGGAATACAGCAGAATGTATTTGTAACCAGTTCCATACATTCATTGCATTAGATGGTGGTTTTCAGTTCAACTGTGGCGGAAACCAGACTGTTCACCCCTTTTAGAAAAGCATTAACAAACAAGCAAGGCAGAACATTTTGAGGTCATGACAATGCTCAGACTTCAGCATGGCAAGTCGCGCAAAAGTCGTGGAGTTTTGCATCAGGTTCACATCAGGTGTCACATATTTTGAATTATACACAGAGCATAGGACTTCTTATGTAATAACTTTGTACCATTGGACACTCCCTGCTTTATCAACTTCAAATAAAAAAAAAAAAAAGAAACTGAGAAAACTTATGAATATCACATGATACTGGACATTTTGGACATTTTACCACTCCATCCTCACTCCATCCCTCCCTATTCACCTCCCACACTCCCTTCTACCTCCCCCCCTTCCTTTCATCCCTCCCCCTCTCTTCTTGCTCCCTGTGAGGTCCTGTTGGATGACTGAGTGCTGGTGTCTCTAAATCGGGCCTCCTATCGTCTCATCTCTCTCTCTCTCTCTCTCTTTCTCTCTCTCTCTCCGCACCAGGCAGAAGAACTTTGCCCGAGGCATCGAGCAGCAGCTCCCAGACGGCATGGTGGTGGCGTCGGTGCCAACGGAGGTGCAGTGCCACGAGGAGCTGTCGGACCCCGTGCCCGACCCCGAGTACCTCACAGGTGGGTATCCATATTTCACGGGCCCACGCAATGAGCTCACATCTGCACAGTAGTGTTTCATCACTGCCCAGTGAAAAAACACAAAAAAAGTCAACTTCAAAAGAATTGACAGGATAGGCCATGGTTGCTGCATATACATTTTTTTTTTTTTTCAACTGTGTTTTTAGGAATTTGAAAGGAGATATACTTGCAGAAACAAACTGACAAAGTTCCATTGTTTTCAAATTCTTAAAAGACCCAAAATGGAGTAAAATGTGTCTTTTGATCCTCCAGTTCATGAATAATAATAAATCTCCTAACCGTGCATATACATTTTTGACATTTTAGCATTCATTTACAATGTCTGGGTATTGGCATTCAACACTGTTTAGTTACATGTGGGTGAGAAAACTGAGAAGATTTATATGGACCACTGTTTTTTTATCTATTATTTTTTTCTTTTCTGATCCATTTTATCATCAGTGAGTCTGTAAAATTAGGTTAAATTACAATTCAAGATATCACTATATAGCATTATCATAAACTTTGAATTCCATATACATGTAGTAATAAAGGAGAGGTAAACTCCTGGGTAACAGGGCAACGTTTTCAAATGAAAACACATCCTAAAAATAGAATCGATGTTATTCCTACTTCGACAAATCAATATATCCTCTCGCAAAAGTAGAAACCGAGGCAGCAAGCCTCTGATCTCTGATGCAATCCTGGAGATAGAGGTAAAAAAAAACATTTGTTACTGTGAAGCTGATGGTGGTGGATGATCCGTTGATGACATTACAGAGAGTCTCAGCACTTTTATTCTAGCTTTGGAAGAGACTTTTTCATTTTCACAAATCCAGACGCACCTGTCCAAGATCATAGGAAATCACGTGTCAGTTCTGTTTCAGTGTCGTTTTTTTTTTCCCTCCTTCAGATGAACAGGTATGTGCATATGGAACTTCATCTACAGATATAGGAACTTTTGAGTCATGTGTTGATCGGAGCCAACAAATGTTTATGTGCTGGAAAGCAGCATGGCCTGCTGGAGTGCTGCTTGTTGAGATTGCATTGTTCAGACAGAAGAACAAGCTGTGTGAGCACTCCCGGTGTTACAGTCATGTTGCTATTATTCTGCCATTTTCTACATCGAAACTGAGAGCAATTGGAGTCGTTTCAGACAGTGCTTTTATGAAGTCCCCATATTAAAAATACCTTGTGTGTATGTATGTATGTGCATATATGTACTGAATGTACTCTATCTATCTATCTATCTATCTATCTATCTTGTTTTACTAGATCCTTTTGTTTCCTTAGTTTTAGTTTTAGATTAGAGTTGATGCTTTACCGTCTTGTCAGACAAATCAGAATGCAAGAATAATAAAACCGAAGAGAAAAGTAGATGAATGCTGGTGATTTGGATTGCATTCAGCCCTTTGACACCCAACTCTGGGCTGTTGACCTACATTACTGAGATGTCCTCGCGAAACACGGCGCTTCTCCTACTCTTGTCAGCAAACATTGTCACACATCAGGCCCATTTTCACCTTTTCAAGCCCGAAATGAACGACAGCCTCGCCGAATCAATTCCCGCGTCCCTCATCTGCATTCATGCTTTCATACAACGGATGCTTTCCCCACGCCTGAGAAGCACGGTCGACGCGTAGCCTTGACTCCCTTTCACAAGGCACGAGGCTGTATCATACAAACCCGAGCGCAGTCGCGTCCGATAACATTTCCGGCTGTTGTTCCTCCACAGTAAATAGCGAGCTTGACGGAAAATAGGTGGAATATTAACAAAATCGTTTTTCATAAAGAAGAGAAGGGGAGTTTGGTGGTGGAGGGGGGGGGGGTGGGGGGGGGGTAGATTCGGGCTGCGCCGCCACTGTCAGGATTCATTAGTCCGGGCATCTCGACGTCTGCCTCGCTGTTCTCTTCATTACCGGCGCTGTGCATGCCAGCTAGACGTCTGGACAGCGCGCAGAGGTCCTATGTGAAACAGCTGTCATTAACAGGGAAACGGGAAGGGAAAAAAAAAAATCCCTGGCTTGCTACATATCCAGTAGACTCGAGGATTTTTTTTTTTCTTCTGCTCCCTTCCATCTGCGTTATTCATTATCTGCCGAGTTCGACCTGACCCCTTTCGGTTTACAGTCTCGCGGTCCAAATGTTTGAAATTACCCCGAGCGAACTTAGGCGAGACGTGTTTCACCGAATAGTTGTATAGGAAATACTTGAATTAGTTTGACAGAAAAGCTGTTTGAACTCCATTAAGGACCACTCCGTTTTGACAAGAGCTTAGAATCATATTCCCTCTATTGTTTCCCCAATGCTGCCACATTCAAGAGTAGAACCCAGACTTCAGTAACGGACGGGGATATCCCTCCCTTTTGCCGAGATGAGCAGCGCACTTTACCTTCGACGCGGGAGCGTGGCAAGAGAGCGCCATAATAGAGAGCGTAAAATTAATAATTACTGTTTCAGCATATTTTCAGAGATGAGCACAGGCGGAGCGAGGCTGCTGGCCAAGCTGTTTCCAGGCACCTGTGTCACCGCCTCTGAATTACCTCTCGCCGTCGTGTATATATAAAGCTGGCACCCCGGCAGGATGCTTTTATTGCTTGTTGTTGATATAGCGGCGGCAGAGACGAGGCCGGTACCCGCGGCCGGCGAGTCAAAAAGCGCACCGTCCCGAGGTGACGTCCGAGGTGACGGACAATCAAACGGCGACAGAGCGGCGCCCGGGTTTTTTTTTTTTTTTTTTGAGCACCGTTTATTGGAAACTTCGGAGGATATTAAAAAGCGTCTAATCTAAATGGATCTTCTGCTGTCGCGTCCCCCCGATGCCCCCTCCCCCCCTGCGTCACTCCCCGCCCCACCTCCCCCCACTCCCTCTCCCACTCCCTCTCTCCCCCCTCCTCCTCTTCCCCGCACAGCTCAAAATCTTTTTATCCCGCCGTCGCCCTGGGCTCACGGTGCACACGGCCCAGAACAAGAGCCAAACACAGGCAGCGCTTCTCCCCACACACCCCCCCCCGCCCCCCCCGCCACCCTCGCACCGCTGCGTTGGGCTTTCGCAGCAGCAGCAGCCGTGGGCTTTATTGAAGAGTAATATCATAAATTGAGATATCATTTCAAAGCATCCAGCAGGGTGCTATAGAAGTACACAGTGTACGCCGAGGCGCGGCGGTGCAATTTTCACTCCATATCAAACTGGTTTTTTTTCCCGATGCCAGAAGGGCCTGTGATTGAAAGTGCGGTATGATGGTCACAAGGAAGGGACGGGGAAAGAGAGTCGAGCAGATATACATTGCAAAAAAGAAGAAATGAAATGAAATGGCTTTCACCAAAACGTCACATAATCTTAAATCTAAGGCTGAGACGACTGACTCTGCTGCAGAACCAGGACTCATTTCCCTAAATGTTTGATGTTTCACTTGTAGCTGAACATTTTCATCCTCCGACCCACTAACAGGAAATTATGGCTTTTATATTTCTTACTATGGCTTTTAAATAGTTCAGATTTTGCCCTGACTTTGTTTACTGGAACTGCCTTGCATGGGCCGCGGTGACCACATCCACCAAGTAAGTTCAATGTTATCTAGATTTAACGGCAGATTTAACGATAGTGAAATTAGTTAAATTGATTTAGCTTTGTGTTTTTGGAGTTTCACAGCTTGTATGTGTAATTTAGCATTTATTGTGCTTTTCACCCGAAAACCGCACAGATTGTGAATCCGAGGGCACGGTTTTGAAATCTGTGCACACAGTTTACAAATCCGTTCGCACGGATTAACACATCAAGTTTTTTTTCTACCATGTGATTGATTCATTTCATTAACAAATTGATTAGCTCAACATTTGATAGAAATGCTTTAACATGTAAATAGTTTTACATGTTGAAGTCTGTAAAAGGTTTATTTTAGTGATGTTTGTAAACATTAAAATAAAACAGATGGTATTTTGAGTTATCACGGGTTATGCAAGTTGCAAAAAATGTATTGTCCATGAATAATTCAAACAATTCAAGAATCTGCGTGAATGTACCTAAAGTGTGCATGGGCAAACAAATTCGGCAACACTTCACATGGTCTCTGGTGCGTAACACATGCCTAACACCTGAACAAGAGCTTCAGAACAGCTGCACAGTAAAATGATGCATTCTGATTCAGTGCTCCAGCTTTCAGGAGGTGCATAAACAGCAACAATGTCTGAAAATAGTCTCATAACACATTTTTGTGCCTAACCCTGCTGCATGTTGTGAGTAAAAAAAGGCAATTGCCAGGAGGACTTTTCCATTCAAAATTTTGCACAATAAATCGACAGACTGCTGTGTCACAAGTGATACAAGCATTACACAAACACCTCATGAGAGCTGACAAGGATTCACTCGGTGTTCATAAATGCACCCCGTAGCTCTTGTTCAGGCAGAACAGATGTTGCACACCAGAGTTCATGCAAAGTTGGACCGTGTTTTTCTCATTGATATTAACTTTGTCTTTGTATTTTTTTGTCTAATTTTCATAATTCAGTATTATGTCCCAATAAGTTCTGCTGCTACTGATACTTCTACTATACTACTATATTGCTTCTGCTATTTTGCACATATTGTCAAAGCAAAATACTTTTTTGTACACATTTTTCATTCATATATTTCTACTTAATATGTGTTGAAATTGTCAGTTTGAGGTTGTTTATGGAACAACCCTTTGCCATATTCTTTCTTATAGTATGTCCTATTCTTCCTTTGGTGGAGCCTATTACTACTTGCTGCTGCAATGGCCCAATTTCTCCACTGAAGTTTCATCTAATCTCATCTAAATTCTGGGACTCAAAGGTTTCTCATGTTTCCATGAAATTAACTCCCATTACTTTTACTTCATTGATAAGAGTATCTTTAATGATGACCTCATGCTGCGCTTGTTGGCATAAACAAAGTCACAGATTTTTGAACAGTCCCGCCCCTCCACCCCTTCTCTCCCTGACTGATATTCCATTGGTTTAGACTTTTGAATAATCCCTCCCTGCGTTATGTCCCACCCAACATACTGTTTCAACAGAAAATACAAATCAAATCAACGAAGTAAAGAGTAAGCTTAAACAAGTAAGTTAGCTAATTAGAGCAGCGATCCAACAGAAATATCTCGTTAAGTGGGAATATATCACCACACAAACACTGGAATAACAATACTTGAGATTTTTAAGCCTCAGCTGAATCGTCTTGCGATGCCAGTCACTCACTCGTAGCAATTGTGAGCAGCTGGTGTGGCGGATTGGGACTTGGTACTCGACATGCCAGTGGGCAGGTAATTTCTGTTCCAACGCAGAGTACGAGGCCAGAAAGTGAGTCCTGAAAGCCAGAAGTCTCAGCACCTGGCCAGGAAATCTTGATCAACAACCCTTTCACCCCCCATGTAGATAAATTGTGGTGTGTGCATGACTGTGCCATGGGTCAGTCCCAATCTCGCTCATTGCCCCTTTAAAACACATGGCCTGTCATTGTGTTCATTCAATTTGCTACCTCACAGCTGTGTGAGCAGGGAGAGTTCCGCGACGGCGCACGGAAAACGTAGTTTAGCGGAGAGATGTTGGCGGGGTAAAGCGGTCCCCCCCCCCCCCATCCGTCGAAGTCACCTGGGGCCGTCTTCTCACACCTTACCGCACCTGTTCTCTTGGCCCTCGCGTTTTCCACCGAGCGCGCAAACACAAGCGGCCCACCTCGGGCGCTCTCCGGCCCCGGCTGGCTGGCGCACCTCCACTTCCGCTCGCCTCTTGGCAGGCCGACAGCATTATCGCTGCGCCCGCGGTTAATTGCGAGGCTCAGGTAATTGTCCGTGGGGTAGACAGACGCGTAGGGGCAGGGGCAGGGGCGGCGGCGGGGAAGAATGTCTGTCGAGCGCTCGCCACCTCTCCCTCCCTTGCTGATTCGGCCAGGTTTCGGCTGCTATGGTCAGTGTATTTGTCACAATGTCAGCACTCCTTGTACCAGCCCTCTCCGGCCCTCGCAGGGGTGAAATCATTCATCTTCCTATTCATCTCCGGGCTCGGAAGCCATTCATCACGAGGCCAGAGACCTCCATCAATTATTCCGATGGGAGAAAGAGTGGGGAAAGGGAGGCTTTTGAAAGGCAAATACATCTTGATTTAATTGGAAAGCAAGTATGCTCACCGCTGCTAAGCAGATTTCCCCTAAGATGGAGCTTGAGAGATAAGGGAGGAGAAGAGAGCGGACAGACAATGAAAAAAGGAGAAAAAAGAGACAATGGAGGGGAAGGAAAGATGGAAAGAAATCGAGAGGACGAAGGGCAGAAAGCAAAGAACAAGGAAAAAAATGAAAGGAAGAGCAAACAAGTGGATGAAAGACAGCAATTCTTTCCTGCGGTCTCCAGGCGATGAAAGAGCAGAGCCAGGTTGAGAGAATCCATCGGTGGAGGTTGAAAGGGCGGGGGGGGGGGGGGGGGGGGTTGACCCGCTCTCATCCCCAACCGGCAGCCGTATAATGACACCGCCGCTCACGGGCCGACACTCGTCACCTACGCAGCATCACACACACACACACACACACACACATCTGCGTCTTTGAACGTGTGCGCTCGGGTGTGTGTGTGTGTTGCGTACGCTGAGCGAACACGGGACCGGGGGGGAAGAGCGAGCGCGTCGGGTTCAGACAGATGTAACGTAACGGGGGGGGGACGCCACGGGAAAAATAGTCGGCCCTGCCAATCACCGTGGCTCCGCGGCCCGTCCCCTGTCGTTTGTCATCAGAGCCGCGGCTTTATGCTTATAGGTTTGGAGAATTGGCTGACCCAAGAGTTTAGACGCTTGGGATAGGAAGGGGAGAGGAGAGAGAGAGAGAGAGAGAGAGAGAATGCTGCTGACAGTACTCTGGATGTTTACTGATTTTGGGAGCAAATTTTATATGTAATGAGTTCATTTCTAAGATAAGATACCCACCATATGAAAAAAAAAAAAAAGTGACACCTATTATGATAAAATGATTGATAGCACAAAATTAAAACATTGTGGCACAGGATGGTTGGCAACTTAAGTCCCTTGATTGAAAAAGCGATAACACTTTTACAGACTTGATCCTCTATACTTTGAAGGTTTTGAATGCTTGAACCTAAGGTAATCATTTTTTTATGGGTATCTAACATTTGAACAAAGTGACACTTGCTGCTATAAAATGATTGATAGCACAAATTAAAACACATTGTGACACTTTTTTTTAAAGGATAGGAGGTATCCTCATGCCCTTGATTTTTTTTTTCTTTTTTTTTCCAAGCTCTGGAGGTATCAGCTTCTTCCTTTCTGCATTCCAGTTGTTAAACCAGGTCAGTCTAATCATCTCTTTAGGTTTTGAAATCCTGCGTCTATTCAGCACCACCATCCTCTTTTCAGCGCCATCATTAGGATCTTGCACCCCTGAAATTCCCCCAAGCGCCTGTGAAACCCACTCAAGACTCTGTGTTGATAACCGCACCTCATATTCCATTAAAACCAAGGCTAAATTCTGCTCCTTGAGTAGCCGAGGAAATAAGTCTCTTTTTTTCTATTGACAAGATTTGTCTTCTTGCAGAGCTGCTGATTATATCACAGGAGGGTTTTGCCACGGGCAGACCCTTTTTCATTGTGATTCACCATGTTTGGGATGAATTTCCGTGAGTGTGTGCGTGTGAGAGAGAGAGAGACTGAAGCTCCCATGGTATTTTCTATCACGCATCCCGGTGCCATGTGAAATCTCGCCCCCCCAAAGTTTATAAATCTCATCTCTGATCATCTTTCACACTCGGCGTCAGGGTTTGAACGCATGCGGGCTCGCGCTGAAACGTATGAAATCACTGCTGAATGAACTTCAAACTTTTTCCATTACAATTTTGACTTGACATTTATGCCAAAAGGTTAAGACACAAAGTTAAATGCCAATTGTTCCAAACCAAGCTCCTTTCCATTAATAATACATGGTTATTGGTCCGGATTGCAGTTTAGCTTAATGAATATCATTGTAATCAGGAGATTTTAATATTTCGAGCCTTGATTGGAATCGGATTGATCAGATACTCTTCCGACAATAAGCCGTTTCATTTTTTTGTTTTTCCTCTGCAAAATCTTTTTCCACAACAAGGTCGTCTTTGTGTTACTGTATTCCCCCTGTCATCTTCAACCTGGCCTCCCCTCGGGTTTTGCCCAGGGCCTCTCCACACTCTCCCCATGCTATGAGCCTTTAGATATGTCAGCATTGAGATGGCACATAATCTATATTTTATTAGGCCTTGATATAATTGGTGGCAGGGAGGGAAGGTCACGCCTTGAGGGACCATTGTTTTTTTTTCCCCCCCCGATGCTTTTCAAGTTCAAATACTTCTACAACGGCCCTCTAGTCTGTGGATCGGACGCCAATGAGGAAGATGAGATCATAAGTGCGGGGTGTCAGTATTTGAAGAGCGACGGGAGAGACGCTCGCAATTATTCAGCATGTATTTACTTTGCAAAAAAAAAAACATGCGGGGGTTATGATTTATTCAGCATTCCAGACAAATTCCGGAGTGAATTCTTTGGCACGACAACAGTCGTGACTCATGTGGCTGATTTGGTGTCAGAATCGTGAAAAAAAAAAACGGCTTTGGTTTGTCTCTAGATGTTTCTTTTGTGAGACTGAGAGACTGAGACTGAGTTAAATGGGATGGGTTGGGATCCTCAAACCTGTATTGAGAATTGAAGGATTTCTTGAAGTTTATAATTGTAATTGTTTAGATGATCTGTGTATTGTTCTACAGGAACATTTACAAGTCCTATTGGGGCTGTGGGGCCTGCCTATAGGGTGGGGTAAGACCACTGGAAAGACTCTACGCTCCTTCCAAGAATCCTTCGAAGAATCCTTATAAATCTCATATAAATTGATTTCCTTTTTGAGAGGAAAAATTGAGGGAGTCACTCTCAGAGAAGTTGTACTGGCTGACCAGAGGTGTCACTAGTGCGAGAGTGACTGCTCAACATCTTTCTTTCTTTTCGTTTTTAATGTCATTTTATGTATTTTTTTCTGTTTTATGTGAAGCACATTGTATTTGCCTTGTGTATGAAATGTGCTATATAAATAAAGTTTGCCTTGCCTTGCCTTAAATGTGAAAACGTTTGAAATGGATGAAATAGAAAAGGAATGTGGCTTTTAGAGTATATAAAAGAAAAAAGAAGGGCTCCTTTATCTTAGCTTCCAAGTAGGGATGAGACGATATATAGAAATTCAATAAATCGCGATACAAAATTGTGACAATACGTATCGTGGGGCAGAAAAATGAATCGCGATATTAGCTCCATTTTATTCTGCTGTAGTAATCACAAATGAGACGCTTGACCATCACAATTTCACAAGCTCTCCATCGATATTATATTATTTGCACTTTGTAATGACATTTTTAAATTGTTGTTTACATTCTAGCAAGCCAATGACATCGCTAGAAAGATTTGTGGCTCAGAAATAAACAGAATTCTAGACATCCTCAGCTCATCCTTTCTATCAGCATTCACACTGCTTTTATTTGTTTGCTTCTCATTTATAACATATTTGACTTCAACCCGTCTCCTTCTCTTTCTCTCTCTCCTCTTTCTTTTATGGCAAATTTGACTTCAACCCCTCTCTTTCTCTTTTTCTCTGGCTGTCCCTCCCTCTCTCCCTTCCTCATTTGCACCAGCTTAGACGTCACTCGCCTTTTTTCCAATTATCTTCGCAAATAAAATTGCCGATGCCTTAGCGTAATTATATCAAATTGTTTGACAAGAATAATCAGCCGTTTGCATGCAGCCGTGCTCAGCCAGCTCCCGGTTCCTCTCAATAACTGCATATGGCCAAGAGCACACATTATGCAGTGAACTGGAACAATCGTGTGTCCTTAGAATAATCTTGGAGAAACCTGTTCATAGTTTGCTTCAGTGGTATTCAGACTGAACAGACAGAATGATCATTCCCATTCAAATCAATATCCGTGAATAGGAGTATAGTAATTTGGCTGGTACGTTTTAGTCAGTTGACATAGAAATTGTCATAATGTCATCCTTGAAGTATATATTAAGTAAGCATTGATGCATTACTGTGGAAAACTGTAGCGGACACTTATACTTTCTTGCTGCTGCATAGCATTTTCAAACATCAATATATCATTGTCAAATGAACTGTGATACCTTGGTATATTATTGTAAACAAATCAGACCATGGTCGAGACAGTTGGTAGTGATCTCATTTCCATTAAACCCTGTTGCTTCTTCGGTCAAATGTTTTCTCTTTCTCTTCACTGAAGAGGATAAACATGTTGGAAGTGACACCTAATGTAAAATGATCGATGGCTCAAAATTAAAACATTGTGGCACAGGATGGTCGAATGCTTCAACCTAAGGTAATGATTTTTTTTATGGGTATCTAACATTTGAAAAAAGTGACACTTGCTACTATAAAATGATTCAAAGTTTTTCTCTTTCTTTTTACTGCAGAGGATAAAGATGTTGGAAGTGATTTCTTTCCATTGCCCTTTCACTCCTTCCACCATCTGCCGTTGCGAGAAACTTGACGGATTGTGTTGTGTACAAGTCCTTTGAGAGGCATGGGTTTTGAGTTAAAATATGCCTTTTCAGTTCTACTTTATAATATGTGAGGAGTCATAGACTGCAGTGGTGCCTACAGTACTATTTCAGGACTGATGCGGGATAGACATATGATGAAGGACCTTTATGATCCACTGTGGAACAACTCTCTTTATCAACAGCTCTGGGTCTGAGTTGTTCGTCTTTAGAGGTTGGCGAAGGGCATCTACAGCCCATCATTTTTACCAGCTTTGTCATCAACCCCTCCTCTCTCTCTCTCTCTCTCTCTCTCTCCCTCTCCCTCCTTCCCCCTCCCCTGGGGAAAAAGTAAACAACGCTGACAGAGTAGCTTCCATACCTTTGTCTTTTCTTCAGTGTGATCAATCAGCCTCGCATACGTATAGGCGCACACACACACAATCACAAATACACTTTCATAGTGATCACACCTTGGCTGAACTGTGCTTTGACCCATTGCTGTTACCGCACTTTAGCCGCACTTCCCTGCCAAGAGGGTTGCAACCCCGTAACACGTCCTGTCAGTTCGCTCGCTGTACCCGACCAGTTTTGTGCTGAGTGCTTCGTCAGTCTCCCTGGATTCAGCACTCTCTCTCTCTCTCTCTCTCCCTCCCTCTCTCTCTATCGGTTTACCTTCACTGGATCCCGAAGTTATTATTCAGTTGACCGTGTTGTTCAAGATTCAGCCAAGTTCATCTTGACTGGATAGTCAGCACGGCTGGTGAAAGCAACCTGAATTAGAGTCGGTAGATACAGTGCGCAGAAGGCACAACTTTCATGTATTGCACAACAGGAGAGGAATACATTACACAATGTGGAAGGAACGAGCGTTTTATTGAAAGAATGATACCCAGTGGTACTATCCATGCAGACATATTTGCATGTCTCGCATCTCTGTTTTTATAATGGGGATGGGAATTTTCCTCCTCGACAAATTTGAATTAAACGAACCCCCAATTAAGTGAATATCCAGTGTGTTTATGACAAACTGGGAGACCGGCAACTCATTACAACTGACATGCTTAACTGCTCAACAATGTGACATATTTCTATTTTTTTCTTTTATCGAGGTAATTGCACTTAAAATGACATTGTTTGATATTCTCGCAGCATCTCCCTGCCATATTAAATATTCACACAGTTGCTTAGGGTAATTTGGTTTCCACTGACATGCATGTAAACTTCACTAATTTCACCATAAACGATGATGTTGTTTTCAAGCTACAAAATATTGCTGTAAATATACAATCAGTCTAAGTGATTGCTTGTGTATTAATATGCTGCAACAGAAATTTTCATTTTGATGATTTCTGAACTTCAAATGTAAACAGCATATTTATTTTTACATGAAAGTGACTTATTTACAAGAGCTAATTGCATTCACCATTGATTACTTTAATAGGTCTGCATTTCAGCTCTTATCTGCTGTTCGGGGCCTTGTTATTTGCAGGCTTGCGGTATAAATGTATGAGCTATTCCTGCGACCCGCTCTCTGTTTTCAGCCGTAACTCAAATAAAATAGTCGAGGCTCAATTAAAATTCAATTTTGGATGCAGGCCCTCAATGGTAATCACATTTAGGAAGGGCTTTAATTTATTCTTTGACGCTGATTAATTGCGTGGAATCGCTCGAGCCATTTCCTGTGTTAAACGTCAGTTAATTAGCTGACAGGCATTGGATGGGATAATTAATACAGTTGGGGGGGCCGCGGCGTGTTACCAGAGGGGCGGCTCCGGGTGGGTGTCCCGGTGACAGAGACTTGCCATCCTCATAAACGCCTGCGGTTAGCGTGAACTCCTCAGCTCCTCAGAGGAGGCTTGTTTAAAGGCCTAGAGAGAGGGTTGAATTGGAAGATCCCTATTCAGGCCTATTTTATAATATTTGAAGAAGAATAAGCTCTCTTAACTCTTTCTATCAGCGACTATATGAGTTGTTTGTCTGTAGAGGTTGGTGAAGGGCATCTAGCGCTCCTTCGTTTACTCTCTCTCTCCCGCTCAACCCCACCCCAACTCAAGGGGAAAAGTAAGAGTTGACAGGTTGTGTGTATGTATGTGTGCGGGGATAGGGATGCGATGGTGCAAAAGAAAGCAACCCGTAAAGAGTAAAGTTGTCTGTTTAACTCATCATGCGTCAGGATCGGGGGTTTATTCCTAGAAAGAGGGGGGACCTAGGTGGGCAGCGGTTAGATCTAGTGGAAATGGGGCACTTGAAGCAAGCAGAGTGGCAGTGATTCATAGTTCAGCCCAGAGTCCCTCCCTCCCCAAGTCCCTCATAATTAAAGTCGAAGCATATGGCCTTGTGACCACGCGAGCGCAGAGGTATCCGCTGAACTTTCCTGGCGTCTTATTTTGAGTCATCGGCAGCGGCGGGTCCCCCCAGCCTCGCTCGGGCGCAGCAGAAATGAAAAGCGTGTCACCTTGAGTTGTCACAAGCTGCTCAGTATGAGCATCTGCCAGCCTAATTACTAAGCGTTTGAAGCTTATTGATGAATGAGCTTCAGCCACTTTGCTTCTTTTGGACGTAGAAGTTCACACCGTTGGGAGGCTTTCGTTGCGGGGAAGCTTTCAACTTCAACTTTTCTTTTTTTTTTTTTTTTTTTTTTGGAAAGGGGGGAGGTTGAAGGCAAATTTCAAGACATCCCTTAATTTTTCTTTAATTTGGACCTTATTCAGTTTCTGCCTCACAGCAGATGTAGAGGCAATGACGATTTTGAAATCTGGAAATATTTTTAATAGAACTGAATTAATTATAAGTCCTTTCATACGCTTTGAGTCTTTGCCTAATCCTGTCTGGAATGCAATATCAGTGGTGAACTGTACTTCTGCAACAACGCCATTGGTTTACTTTGCTATGCAAGACACAAAAGTAATCATCCATTTCAAACTTTCACTTAAGGAAGGTGTAGCAGTTACATAACTAATTAATGTGTTAATAAATGCTGATTAGTCTTCATTGATTTTTTTAAATCATTGAGGGCATGCTATAATATTTCTCCTTTTTATTCATAGTACCTGCAATAAAAGAAAAGTGAATGTAATTTTGTGCAAACTGCACTTTCACTGTAGTATGAAAGCCTTTTCTAAACTCAATTCCGATTAATTTTCGAATGCATTTGTTCATTTTGCCTGGAAACCATTCAAATGAACTTTGTTTTCTCCTCATTGAAAAGGAAGAATGTAGATTTACCATATTCAACAATCAAATGGCCTTTGGATTTATCCATTGAAACAGTGAATGCCATCCAAACTCTACTGAAACTATTTTCACACTTATGATTACTCACATCCCCTCAGAAAAATATTTATAATTAAGCCTGAAGCATTAGGAAGTGGGGTAATGGCATGGGAAAGCACCATTTGGATTGAACAGACAGGAAATGTGTGACCTAGTAGACTGCAACAGGCATCATTATATGAAGGATTTCTGACTTTGTTATTACTTTGTTGTTACTTTATATAATTGTCTATTTTATATTGTGTATCTGTGCTTTGCCAACTTTTGCACTCTCAATTTTACACCATAGGGTTGCATAACATTTAATTAATAAGGCTGCTGGGGATGCGGATGTCAATGCTGTAATACTGGTTAGGCCTGATGTCTCCAAATGTCACTTGGCCACAGAACTGTGTGCAAAAGCCTGGCCTTTCTAGACTTTGAAGGAAAATTGTGTTATTATCTACTCACCCGAATGTTAGTTGAAACACTGATGAAGTTTGTATGTTAATACAACACACAGCGAGTTTGGTAGCACTGCTCCGTAGCAGCCTTCTTCAACAACTGGAGTGAATGGAGACTGTTGCTTTAGAATTCCATCTAAGTGTTCTGAAGCCAAACGACTGCACTGTTGTTCCCAAAGCCCAATGTTTCAGCTGACATGAGGGTGAGTAGATAATAACCACATTTTCATTTTTGGGTGAATTATTCCTTTCTGCTTTTGAAGGCTCTTGTCCTTTTATCTTCACCTTCGACTTCGTAGTGGCCAGGAGGGCCTTGCTTGAGGATCTCATGCAGCACTCATATGGGCTTAAAGTATCTGAGCTGTGGATGGAAGCCAGACCTACCACAGCCTCAAAAGTAATCAGTAAAATCTTGAAATCAGTTCCAAGACTAACAGAGAGCCATTTTAGAGAAACTACAGTGAGGTTAATATGATCCTGCTCCTGGCATTTAGCAAGATCTGGAGCAGTTCCACGGCTCACATCAGCGGGAAATTAGTATATACACAGTTTAAGGACCAAGAGACAGGCAAATTTGTCTTGAGATGCGTTTGGGGCCAATAACAACATCACATCTGCCCGAATTTATTTAAAGAAAATGAAAGTTATTTCTCTCCACCACCTCTAGGAGTTGCTTTGATGTCACATTTTCCAAAATTGGGAGAAAAATAGGAATTGGAGAAATAGGGAACCTAAGGACGATTTGATATACGATACAGTATACATAAAGCCCTGAAGTGAAATTGATGAAAAGTGGCCAGAGCAAGTCTAGAGTGGGTCAAGGTCTGTCAGCAAAGGAAACGGGAGGTGTGATCTTAGAGCTGGTACCATCAATCTTCTCAACAAAGGGTTCACAGCTCAACAAAACTCACCGTAAGCAGAAAAAAGACGTAAGAACGGCAGTAGGGATAGGGTTAACAACTTAATGGCATTGACTGAAAGCTTGTGGTGTTAATTAGCAGTAAAAAATGCACAAAATATTTGGTTTGGTTTGCAGTAGGTTAACAAGTCTTGAATCTGTAACATGGGCACCAAGGGGAATGAACTAGCTAATTTCGAAGGCAGAATTAACATTCAGTGCGGTTGTACATAGTTTGTTAAAACAATTTCAACTATTTGTTTTGGAAAGCCATGTTTACACTTGATCTGGTAAAGGTGGATGGAAAATTTTAATTTTGCTCATTAAAGATGCAGCAGTGCACAATGTGCTTGCAAAGTTTAATGGGTGTCAAGGAAATAGAATAAAAGAGTTATGCATTGGTGGTAGTAGGCAAAAATGTCCTCCAAAGCAATGGTGGTCAGTCTCAAACCAACAGTGAAAACTAAATCAAGGGTGTGGCCATGGTTGTGAGTTGAACCAGACGCGTATTAATCGGAAGACTCTGTAATATGACCAAATAACCACAAATACCCAAATAACTATTCATGCATCTGAGTTTATTCCCAATGTCAGAAACGCTGTGACTCCTTGAGTACCAGGAATGGCAGGACATGCTGCCACAAATTAGCCACAGAAAAGGAGCCGGGAAATCAAGTGGCAGGGCGGCCAGACTGCCTAGAGGAACTGACACACTACCTACAAGAATTAAATTTGTAGTGATTTGAATGGAGAGGCTTCATGTAACAACAATTTTTCCGTCTTGGTCGTTCATCGGAACACCGATGTCGGGTTTGGACATGGTGTAGATGTTGCCTCCGAGGCCTTTCCGTCCCACCGAGAGGACTTTCTCGAGGAAGCGCGGCTCATAGGAAACACTAATGTTGGGATCAGCGTAAGCATTTTGTGCAGAGTACCTGCCTGAAGAGAGATGAGCGCAAGTGGGGAAGGCCTATATTATGATAATTCTTCACTGTAATCTTTCTCGCCTTAGATTATGGAAAGCGTTTGGCCTAGGCCCTAACCATCCCCATGGTGTCTGCTCATCTTTTCTGAGGGCCAACATTTTGTTCCAGCAAGGTATTATTCTTTTTTTTTTTTTTTTTTTTTCCTCTTATCAGAATTGTCCGGGGAAGAAGTCAGGGCTGTGCTGTATTACATTTAGTTTCCCATTAGATTAGTGGATGGGCCTGTCGGATAATTCCCACTGTTCCCCTCTCTCTCTCTCTCTCTCTCTCTCCTTTCTCGCTCTGTTCCTCACTCTCTCTTTCCCCTCTCTCTTCCCCCTAAATCATTCATCCCCCAGACTTATCCGAGAGTGAAATGGAGCACAGGCCCGGCTAGTTAATGGGGTTCTATGAGCCATAAGATTACTTTCCTACCTGAGCTCATTCCTATGAATCTTCCTTAGAGAAGCGACTAAAATAACAAAGCGCTTCTAGCCGTAAGGTAAAGTTACAAAAGGTCTATCAGGTGTTTAGACAGGTAAAAAACTATAGTTTCCGTCAGCTCTGTGCTCTCTAGATCTAGCATCAGCAAGGCCCTGCATTGTCTCATATTGCGGGCCTTGCTTCCCAATGGGAATGAGTCACAAATGTGAACCAGGGAACTCAATTTACATTTCCCGAGCAGACTAATTGGAGCTAGAACAACGAAGGCAGCAGATTTTTTTTTTTCCTCTTTCTCAATGGAAATCACAAGTGATATTGAGTTTTTCGCTTACAACTATTGTTTCTCTGCTGCTCCATCCCCAGCAGGTCTGTTATTCGATACGTGCAGCGTGTTATGAGATATGTAAGTCTCATTACCTTTTGCTACTCATAGAATCCCACTTCGTTTGAAACTCCATGATGATGATCTATCAATGCAGTGACCATTCCAGTGTGACCATTTTATTGATTGAAAAAGCCTCCAAGTTCTTGGTCTTTGACCACTGGCATCACACTCAATAGGAACAATAGTTCATGTTGGAACGGACAGCTATAAACCTTTATTTTTACATGTATTTTGTATCAGCAATTCATTTAGCCAACTTTTGTGCTGGGTCTTTGATTTTAGGGACCTTGCCCCTAATTGTACAACAGTCACTCTTTTGCTCTGGAAGATACAGGTGTAGTGAAGGAATGAGCAAAAACCAAAAGAAAACAAACTGTACGTTACCTTCATGCAAGCCTGTACTTGGGTGTTTTATCTCTCTATTTGTACAATGAAAAATCAGACAGGCTAACAGACAAAGATGGATCACAGTGCAAAAAAGTCCAATAGTTGGGAATTGAACCCTAGTCCTCATTGGGGACTCATAGCAGGGTTGGAGAGTTTGCCTCCCCATGGACTACTCCATACCGTCTCTTGCAGAAGTGGAATATTGATTCCATTTTGGTGTGATTTATATAACTGCTGTGCACCTTAGGCCCGATTCTGTCCAGTTCACATGAGATTAGACGGGAATAAAACTTTCAAACCTTTTTGGACAGGCAAGTTGTATTATGCTCTATTGTATAAATCGTATTAATGAAAATCCCTGTTTACTGGCCGTATCTTTTGTGTTGTCTTGATCACTGATCTCTTTGAACACTAATAATTAATAAATATATCTATCTATTTACAGATAAAAGCAAGCCATTCACATTTTCATTTACGCATACAGCACTCAATGAAGGACATTGGTTTTTACTTACTCTTATTTGTTTTTGTACTGTTTCATGACCTAAAATATTTTCAGCCGATCTTAGCATATTTACAGCACTGGCTTCTTTTGCAGAAAGGTGCCATGCCTCAAAGGGTTTTCAGTAGTCGCACAGTAACAGCAGGAGGCATGACAAGTGCTTCCCACAAAGCATCCGTCTAGTGCTAATAGCATATAAGAAGTGCCCAGTGGACACAAGGCCTTATGTTGCGAGGACTTGGGAGGTCTTCTTTGACACATTGTGGCTTAAGAGTAATTAAGGGACTCATTTCAGTCTTCCTGTGGCCCACCTTCAAGTCCTGATCCAGACTTGGAAAAACACTGGGTCCTAGCGCAATCTTCCCTATCAACCATCTCTGCTGTCCTGATCCCTTGTCTTTTTCTATTCAAATATCCCTGGCAACAATTTTCAACTCCCATGTAGGCTGCAACATGAAATGCTGTATCCTTCATGAGTTTTGAGTTTTATATTGCCATTACTCATACAGTTAGCCATTTTAGATGTCCACCACCATGCATTTAATCTGCATTAGTACTGCACTGTAGCCTATTCTTTATCATATTTTGCAGATGAGGTAAAACTCAATGGGCCCTTTGCTACACATACAGTGAAATTTGAAATTTTCCGTCAATTTCTTTCAGTCACGCAGTAGGGTGACTTCGATACATCTACAGTATGTCCTGCAAGTAAACTGATGGATCATTTAAAAAATGTTTGTAGAAAAGCTACTTTTTACTCTATAGCGAGATAGTAAACTTTGTGCTTAACATGCTCAGTCATTCTACTCAGAAAAGGAGAGCAGTTTTTAAAGATGAAGGGATTAAAACACACAGAAGCACCTGAATTGAACTAACTTTCTAGAGCACAGGGTCCCTTGACAGCCCACTGAGTTCTTAACTAGCTAAAAACTCAACTCAGTCAAGCAATTAACGGCAACACTGACCAGAGCCATGGATAAACACAGTTCGGCCACGGCGGCTTCGATCTGTGACTGTTTCTAAGCAACGAACAGTTATCGATCTGCCGGCTTTTAAAATGTCGGGCTTCTCAAACGCGGCTTGGTTATGTCGCCGCCAACACCTCTTAGTTCTACAGAGAAGGGGGATCAGCCACAGTACACAGCGCAGCCCTGACCAAACCGCCTCTATCAAGGGCTCTGCATGGAGAGAGAGACGGTGAACTTGGGATGTTTGCAAAGTGAAGTTCAGTCAAATTAATCATTCTGTCAGACAATGAGAGCAGAGCACCCCAGGGCTAAAAGGGAGACAAGGCCTTTCAGCGAGAAGAAGAATACGCTGCACTACTGTATATGTTTTGGGCTTGTTATTCATTTTCACTAAGGGAGGTGGGGGGTGGTGGAGGGGGGGGGGGGCATGCAGCAGCGGTTTGCTCTCGCTCACTCGCTCGCTCTCTCGCTCGCTGCTGGGGGAATATATCTATCGTTCCGGGGAGCCATTTCCCATAAGAGGGGATAAATGGATGTAGCTGAAGGTGAGGACAATGCAGGAACATCACATTTAGAGGCTTATTCATCAAGTTCATAGGCGGTGTCAGGCCTCTGCCAAATGTTGCGTTTTCACAGAAGCCCCGTGTAAAAAAAAAAAAAGAGGAAACCGTTACGGAAAGCGCCGCTGACATTGCACGCATCCTCGCTCTTTTTGCATCATGTCTAATTTGGGCTTTTCCGCCGTACTGTTAGAAACGGATGATAATTATGGAATTTCATCCGTTTGTTGCTCGACTTTTTTTTTTTTTTTTTTTTCTTGTTTCTACACAGTGCCAATTAAATACTGCATTCATTCTGTAGGTGCTCAGAACTAGGTCCAAGGTCCAAACTTAAAACGAAAGGTCGTCACGTCCGCAAATGTTAGCCTGGTTTTACGAAATTACTTAAGAGCTGTGTCTTACATAATTGGAGTAATTGGTGTGTTTCTAGGCTGAAAGAAAGTAAACTTTATTTGTACAGCACTTTTCTAGATGTGCAATCACAAAGTGCTTCACATTTATCTGTTTTATGTTTGTTTTTAAATTTGCAGCAGTAAGTCTATGTACAGTAAGTCTAGAAAGGTGCAAGTGTACGTACTTATTTACTACTTTCAGCCTTAACAAAGAAATGTTTGTCCCAGTCTGTAACTGCTCTACTGGCTTTCTTTACATAGTGATTTGTTGGATTCAAGACATTATTCTGAAATTTGTTGTTCGAGCTTTATATAATATATAATATATAATGACTCAATGTGAGATATTGTCAACTTTGCATGTATTTTAAATGGATTTTGAGTATATAAAACATTTCACAAATTCAAACGGTCAAATAAATTCCGAATTCTGGCCCACTTTCCTTGAGAGTGAAAAAAAACAAAAAAAATGGAGCCTGACCGCAGAGAGGTGATAGATTGTGACAGTGTCCCAGAAGGTCTTCATCGCGGACGTGAACATGTATCACAGATTCTCCGTGTTTGTCAGTGACGCATCTTTACTCCCGCACCATGAGCGCAAGCCTCCGTCCTTGACTGGAGATGACAGAGGCATTGCTCTTTCTTTCTTTTCTTTTCTTTTCTTTTCTTTCTTTCTTGCTCGCACCATCTCTTCCCCCCCCCCTCCCCTCCCTTCAGCTATTTTGTATTCCTCTCTTCCCGCGTGTCTGACCGCAGGATACGTGTCCCAGTCGCGGGCGTTATCCGGATACCTTCTGGATGTGCTTGGGAACATGGGTGGGGGCAGTCACAGTTGATGTATGGATGTAATCCCACCGCTGCGGCACGACATGGCTGTCAGTTGCCATAGGAGATGAGATGATTTATGTCCGTGGCCGGCTCTGCATAGGGCCTGATATAAGTGGTGTTAACGTTAAAGGTCTGATTCTTGAGTCCAAAAAAAAAAGGGAAACCCCGGCCAAGAGTTTCATAACAGCTAAAAAAAAACATGTTTCTGTTCGGATTCCTTGTCGACATCGAATCGACACATTTCTGTGTTTACTGCTATCATCGGAGGAGAAGGGAGGGAGATTATTTTTCCACTCCAAAGTCCTGTTTCTCCAAGAATCTGCGCCCAATACCTGCACCTGTATCTATAATTGATCTGTTAAAAATAGCGGCGGATCGGTGCTTTAAGGCCCCGTATGATGGATGTCTGGTGTCCCGTCGCTTTTTCATTTACATGTCCATATGTTGTGCTTTACCTGCCACTGACGATTTGTTGCCACGGGGGGGGGGGGGGGGGAGATGACACGCATACGTAATGTTTGAAAGAGCATGCGGAGCGTCGGAATGAAAAACAGTCCGCTGGCGATGATATGTGGGAGACGGGAGACAGGCGGTATCGATTTCGGCAGGGATAGGGATCGGTAAATGGGGGGGGGGGGGGGGAATCAATATAGATAATATAGCGGGGCTGTAAAGGAACACCGTGTAATATTCCCCTGCATTCAAGCGTTTTCAATGTTTTAATTAGTGTGGAAAATGGTATAGATTTATTTATCTGAATTTCAGATTTTCTGTTTATTAGTTTATGAATTTGTGAAGGTGTTTATAGCCGAGCAGAAATGCTTAATTGTACCTAATCAGGGCGTCATGTTCAAATTGTGACATTTCACAGGTGAGGAAAAAGTGAATGCTCTCGACTGATGTTTGTATTTCTAGATTCAATAGGTCTATTTTTCCACAGTGTTGTTGTGCAGAACACCGCATGATCTCTATGATCCATGCAGATACGCCACTAATTAATTTAATTGCTCAGAGTGAACTTATGGTGATTCAGGGAAATTATTCAAATATTATCAAGCCTTTAAGGCCATTATTAGATGTCTTTATATTTTCTGTGTTTTTTTGCCAGGCATGGTGAACAACAATGAGGTGTCAGTACAGTAGGCAGTAGTTATTAAATAACTATTGGTTATTATACTGGTTGTTTGTGTATTGGTTATACTCTGTTTTCAATTCGAATCTTTCCATTGTTGTGCAGATGCTTTGTATTATGAAGCGAGAACCTTCCAGGAATTGAGAGAAGTTGTTTTTGACAGCTTTTTTCCATTATCTATTCTCAGTGTTTTGGCTCGGCCTCGCGGCTACAAAACATCTGCGTGTGGAAGACAATGTCAGGTGTTAATTACAGTGAAAAAGTGGAAAAGCTGGAGTTTTTTTTTTTTTTTTTTGCAGGATGCAGCAGATATGACAACAGCGACATTTAATATTTATGCAGCGTATATATTTCCCGAACTGAGATGCCGGCCGACCCTTTCATCTAACACCGAAGACTTCTACCTTCCACTGTATCGCTATTTATAAATACGTTTCACATTAATATTGCCATTTCCAGTGTTTTTCCATGGACGGTGAACTACAGTGATGTGCGGGGTCTCCACTTTGATCTCACACCAGAGACTTTACTCGTCTCTCTACCTTGTCATTATCTAATATCGTATTAATATTTATCAAATATTTTTCCCCCGATTCTTCATGTATGGTAAACTACGGTGAGATGTAGGGCCACCGTTTGATCTAGCACTGAAGACTGCAATCTCCCCATCCACTATATCCCTATTTATGAATAAGTGTCACATTAATATTCCAATTTCTGTATGTTTTCACAGGTATGGTGAGCTACCCAGAGCTATACTCTTTGATCTGGCACCGAAGACTGAATCCATATTAATGCATGTGTTTTTCCCAGGTATGGTGAACTACAGTGAAGTATCTGGATACCCCCTCGTTCAGCACTGGAGGCTCCGCTCTGTGCTGTACCACGTCAAACTCAATCAGTGGGTCCTCTCCCAAGGTAAATCACTCTGATAATTATTTATATATGGCTTGTTATTACTAATTATCTATTTATGCTGGAGGAGACTATGCTCTGTTCTCTATGGCATAAAAGCTCATGCTTTTCCCCAACGAAAAAACACTGTTGGCTATCAAATATTTATGCTATTGCAATTAATATGACACATCAAAGTTAGCAGCTCATCACGCCAGCTTCAGTGCTTTGTTTAATTTTCATTTTTGATCAGCCGTTTGATTTAACAGACAAACCGCCGTCTTTTGATCTACATCTACATTATCTTGGGCTTTTTAAATGGCGGGTTAGGGAAATGAAGATAGCGCTCTCCTGGTGTGACGTCCTTACTCATCTCTTGGTGCTCAACTTCTTTTAAAAGCAGTTTAGTGTGTGGCGGATCGGCCGAACTGTAATGTAATGTAAAATGCATGCAGTGATTAAAACACACACAAACACAAAGGCATTTATAAATCCGATCCTAACAGCAGCGGAAGCAGTTTTAAGGTGATATATTTCTCGGAACATATTATAAACAGTATCACCACAGCAGTGCTGCTAATTATGTAATGTGGCGCTGACAGGTTCAAGTTGTAAACTGTTTCAACCCATGTTGAAACAGTTAATTATGGACTGATTGTGGTGCCGCTGCTTGGCTGCTGTGCTCGGAGAGAGAACCCTGAAAGGCAATAAATTGGCCTGGGTCAAGTTTCCCTCAAATGCAAATTAGCAAAATGTCACTTCAAAAGGGCACAAACTAAAACACGGCTCAACCAGCACAACCAAACAAGAGGGACCCATTGAGAGATGTGAGTAATAATCCTATAATAACCTCATACCCATATTAAATGTATAATAATAACCTTCAATACCCAATATTGTCCAGAAACAGACCTGCTAGTCCCAGGGAGATTAAGAAGAAAGACCAAACAAACAAAGCAAAAACCAAAATGGTGTATTTCTCAACAGCACAAATACGCTTTTTCTCTAACAGCAAAACTCTCCCCAGAAAGTTCCCTCGGAAAGCATAGATGTTCAACATTCCCCATAATGAGGTAGCCTCTCCGGGGAGCGCCCAAACCTGGGACCTTATAATGGGGTGCTATTGTTAGGTTACCCGCTGACACCCACAGCAAATGAAAGCACACAGCCATATCAGCCGGTGCCTGAAGAAACACGCAGATCCTCTACTTAAGTGGGAGTAGAAATGCTTTCAATGGAAGTGTATTTTGTATAATGGGAATGAGCAGGTAGAGAGGGCGACACAAGACAATAAACAAACACGAGCTGTAGTTCCCTGCTACACATGCACCGAGGGCTTTTATTGTGAAAAGAACAGAAACTGGGTTTAAAACAATTTAACTTTGACAGAGCATTCTCACTTTTCAGTAGAATAGCAGTTAGGAGTCAGCTTCCAACAGCAGCTGCCCCCGGGGATCCAGTGACACTAATGGCATTCAAGCTATTTTTTCCCTAGCCCTCAATCTTAATCATTGCAAATACACAAGATTACCTTGTGAAAAGTGTGACCCGTGACACAGAGTGAGATAATACTATGTCTATGTCTATGTCTGACTTGCTATTTTTGTATTTGTGCTAGAAGCGTGACTTGGTTTTCAACACAAAAGCTAAGTAGCGGTGACTAATGTCCCCATAGCAAGCAATTTTGGTGGCTGACCATTAGCTCTTATAGAAGTATGTGTGCTAAAAAGTAGAAAAAAAAATAACACCACTATAAGTATGTGCTTTCGCTGGCACAGGTTAGAGAATTACAGGTTAAAATAGCAACTTACTTTATTCTTTTTCTCTCTCTCTCTCTCTCCCTCTCTCTCCCTCTCTCTGTGTACACATACATGCTGTAGGCCTAGCTAAACAGCTGCATAGTGAGCTAGCTAGATTTGCTAGCTAGATAGCTACATATCTGGATAGATATTTATAATGCATTCATGTGCTGTTGGAATTATTGTATTATACACCAGGAAGTACTACTTGAGCGTCCCCCCAAGTCGGGCACTGAAGTCAGGGACATTGGGATTTTAGACGGTATGCAAATTGGCCAAGCTGTGAAATTGCTGCGTTAGCCAACATGGCCGACAACATGCAGTTGAATAGTAGCCTAGATATCTGTTTACTTATCACCTTATGCGTCTCTTTTCCTCCTCATTCTATCTGTTGTCACATGAATAAGACGATAGATAGATAGATAGATAGATAGATAGATAGATAGATAGATAGATAGATAGATGAGACAGGCAAAGAGAGTCAGAAAGGTCAAAATAGACAGAGGAATATATAGTTCTCTATCTTTTTCTTCCCCTCTTTGCTCTTTTTCTTTGTCTCTGTCTGTGTCTGTCTCTGATAGCCTGTCATATATCACAAAGCTTTGTATCCAGAGCAAGACCAAGGCTTTCTGACAGCTCCTGCCACGGAAACTTCACAGAATAAGATAACTGTGGATAGGTATTTAGTCAAGCAATACTTCTTCTGAAGGCTGCTCCTGGCTGCTGACACGTCGGGGGGATTATACTGAATATTTCCTGACGGGCTTCACACCGCTAAATGTGTTATTCTATCAAAATGCATCTTTTTTTTTTTCTCTTTTGATTTGCCTCGCTACATAACTTGGGCTATTATTTGGGGCAATTTCTCAGGATTGAAGGGTTAAGTTGAACATGTTGAGATACCCGCATTCATTCGTGCCGCATGCCTGCAAGGGAAAGTGTCACTTCATAATTTGGATTTTTGTCATGTTTTAAGTGCATGCATTATTCATATATCCCATCATAAACACTTTCCGTTCTGATGAGTGCCCCCCCCCCTCCCCTCTTACTGTAAACACAAGCATGACACCTCTAATGCATTTCCAATGGTGGCAATCCGGGTTTTTAAAGCGGCGGAATTCTATTTTCTCTCCGCTCAGAAGCAACTCTGCCGCCTCCTCCCCTCTTCCTCCCGTTTCCCACTTTAGCTCATCATCTTTCACCGGCCACTGGAGGGGGGAGGGGGGGCGAGGCTACTGATTTTTTTTTTTTTTTTTTTTTTTTCTTTTTTACATCTGATAGCAAAGCCCCCCCCCCCCCCCCCCCCCCCCCGTCTTTCATCCACACCGCGCTCTCTGTCTCTCACTTCGGTGGCCTCCTAATTTAATTTTAGAGGGAGAGCGAGCGGAGCGTGAGCGCCGAGATATTAATGCTGCTTCTCGCGGAAATGATAATGATAAACGGCTATTGCACATTGGCTTTTCCAATATTTGCAGAGAGAGAGGATTCTAGCCGAGTGCACGGTCAGTTCGTTATAGAGTCCGGTCAATGTATCACATTAAACACGCTTTATTTTCTTATGACGCTGCAGTCCAAACAGTGCGTACAGTATCCTTTCCTGCACTGAAATTAGATTAGCATAAGCGGACATGTTCTTACCTTGTTTTCAAAGAAAGGTGCCACCGCCTCACCCAAAATAAAAAACTCCACAGTCATCTTGAGTTATTTACACTTGTTTATAGAAGCCTTTTATCCCACTATTCTGAGTAAAAACCTGTCATTTCAGCTTAGGTCTCTCTCAGGACACAGCGTCCCCGAGGGAGATTCGCTGTCTAAATTAGCTATAAAAAGAATCTTTAACCCCCGAGGCTTTAACTGCCACTTATCCCGGTCTAAATAAAGGGGGGGGGGGGGGGGATACTAAGCTTTAACCTTTGTGTCGTTCCAACTTTTCGACGGAGGATGGTGTTGTCATATCCAGTCAGAAATGAGGGAACATGCGGCACGAGTGGCGTGTCTTACCCGTCTTCAATGACAAAAACGGAGCAGGTTGTTGAAAGTTTTCCCCTGCGCACGTGCACATGAAACACACACACACACACACACACACATAGAGCTAGTTCAGGGCAAGCCTCTGTGATGGAAAATTCCTGTCTAAATATAATCCTCAAACCCTCACAAGTGACATCATTGAAATTAGAATTATTCTTAGTAGTAACTGCAGTCAAGATGCATATTAGTTGGTACCAAGGCAGCATTTGTACTTTATCTGTCTTTGTAAAGGCCTCTTATACAAGACAAGTAAAAAATAAACAAAAAAAACAACAACAATATAACCTGAAGTGAAAGACAGCTCAGAGTAGGGAAAAAAAAGACACAAAAATATACAAAAAAAAATGAAGATCCAGTGCAATGAGAGAAATGATGAACGTGAATATTCTCCCTCTCCGTTTGAAGCTGAGGATGCTCACAGAGGAATAAGAGAAAGAATACTCCATACTGGGGCCTAAGTCTCCCATGCCACATTATTTATTTATCTACACACAATGTTCTCACATCTTTCATCGGGTATTTAAATCGGGTATTTGTTTTCTCCCAATAGCCTCAAAAACTTGAGCAACTGCTGTCAGATAGAGTACTACTACTACTAATAATAATAATGATAGTTATGTTTGCTTAATAATAAAAGGCTTTCGCGTCACTACCTGTATTTGTGAGACATGTCAGCGTGTTCCACTACATGCAACGTCTCATTTGGTAATATATTTTGAAGTAATTTTAATCTACAAATATTATACGAATTTAGACTCCTTTATGGTAATTCTACTATATTGTTTTTACTCAATTTTTATTGGAGACCATCCTTTATTTACCAGACACACTCCCTGGCTGTTGTTCCAGATCCAGCCACTATTAGAGACCCGCTCTTTATTGGAAGTTTTATGGTACGGCAAAAAAAAAAAAAAAAATGAAACATTATAAAGTTCAGGAAATTTATTTTAGGTTTGCATATAAACACAGTTCTCTTTATAGAACATTATTTAAACGGCCTTCTTTAAAAGTATTCCCAGAAGTAATCCTCAATTATTTTTGCAAGCATCTGTAATCAGAATACATTGCTTTTTTAGGTAATGTAACAGAATAGAATTTTTTTTTTTTTTTTTTTTTTTGCATTTAGAATACATAACTAGTGAGTATTCCATTACTGCCCAACCATGAACCCTGAACACCATGACACAGTATCACCACACCCTGTTTAAATTGCTTGTATATACTGTATGTTGTATATTTGTGTCTAGGATTAACATTTTATAGTTATGTTTCACATTTTAGGCATTTTTCTGATGCTCTGAGAGCAACGGTAGAATAAGTTTCAGTTCCTAGATCTCCAAAATTATAAGCAACCAATAGTAAGGAGGCTAAATTTCAGGGCCTTAATGCAATGTGAGTGAGTGAGCAATTAGATGAGTAGAGACGGGATATAATTCATTAGGTGTATTATTATTACTTTTAGTAGAAGTGGTAGTAGCAGTAGGGATTTCTATTTGTTAACACCAATCTGTCTCTGATCCATGTAAGGACAAGGCAAGACAAATTGAAAAAAAAACGAAATACATAAAGATGAGTTTTTCATCTGTGACGGAAGATGGGAGCGACTCCGCTGTTTTGACATTCTCCCTGTAATCCCCCCACCCCCCACTACCCCCCAACCACCAACCCCCCCCTCGCCCCCGTCCTCCATCACTTGTGGCTCTGTTATTTATATAACCAAATCTGCTTATTTCCTCACCACGCCGGCGCAAAAAAAGACACCCCATCCATTTTCCCCCGGACTGGAGTGACGCTGCACGGGAACCGAACGGGTTGTTTTGAAACCGCAATCGACTTCATCGTCTTTTTTTTTTATTTGTGTCTTTTACCCCCCCCCCCCCCCCCCCCCTCCACACACACACCCCCCTTACCCCCCTACCCCCACCCCTCCACCCTCCCAGCCTTCAGCTCGGCCATCCACTCGCTGGACGGGGCGACGCTGCGCAGCGACTTCGTCTCCATCCTGAGGGAGTTCGGGAACCACTTCGTGCAGGAGGCGGTGTACGGCTTCCAGGAGGCATGCACCATCTGGTACCCCAACAAACAGGTCCAGAGACAGCTGTGGCTGGAGTACCAGGACATCAGCAAAGGTAAGACACATACGCAGACACACAGAGAAAGAGAGTTGTGTGTGTGTGTCTCTGCGAGCGCGTTCGAGAAAGGTTTATGGCCATAGATGACAATAACAATGACAGTAATCAGTGGCCCGAGCAGCAAAGGTAAGGCGTACGGTTTATGTGCGTGTGTGTTTGTGTGTGTTTGTGATGATGCAAGATGCTCGAGCGATGAGATTTAACGGTAAATCACCGCACAGATTTGTAAGCCGTCATCACACAGAAGACACCCAGGCTCGCGTCTGCCCGGATTATCGCGTCGTAAATTTAGAACTGGCACTACTCTCCATCCCGCGTTCTGCCGGAGAGCAAACGCTCGCTGGGAGAAAACACTCGTCCCTCGCGTGGGACCTCTTCTACACATTTTAACCAAGCTGTTCTCTCGTTCGCTCCCTCTCTCTCTTGGCTGTCGCACCCTGTCGCAGACAGATCTAATGGGCTCCCAGGGCGGCGGTCTTTCAGAGAACGTCTCTTCAGGTGCTTGTGTCTTCGCCCCCCCCCACCGGGGGAACCGCCACGGGTCTCTCTCTCTCCGAAACCCCTTTAGGAAGCCCTTTTCTTATTTTCTTCTTTTTTTTCTTTTGTTAGTTCCTTTGCTTTCAAGGGGTTTGGTTTAGTTTGTGGGCAGCAAACACACAAACACGCAAGCAGATCTCATCATCGGAAGGGTTCGGAAGGGTCAAAGCGTTTAGATACCAAGAGGTTTGCCTTTTACCCTAGGTTGTGAATACAATAGCATTTACATTAGATTACATTCAGTGGTTTATACTTCCACTCCACTACATTTCAGAGGGAAATATTGTACTTTCTACTCCACAACATTTATTTGACAGCTTTAGTTACTTTTCAGATGGAGATTTGACACAGTGGATAATATAACAAGCTTTTAAAATACAACACATTGTTAAAGATGAAACCAGTGGTTTCCAACCTTTTTGGCTTTTGACGTGTTACAAAAAGCAGTGTGTAGTCGGGGTCACATTTCAGATGTCTATGAGTTAAATAAGAGAGTATGAGAGTAAATAACAGTCAGGCAGTCAGAAGCCTGCTTGTCAGATGATAGATTTCAAAGTAAAAGTCCCCATGCACATTCATGTGGAGCAACAGCACCACGAAATCCAGATAGATTGAACCATGTAAATGAGGTGCAACGTATCTTCTTCTGTTGAGTTTCAGAGCTACACGCTTTCTTAATTTTTTTCATTCGCATCGAAAGGTCACATTATGATGGCAGTGGAAACGTGCGCACACGCACACACACACACACACACATACACACAAAGAGAAAAGCCGCATCTGTTTGCCGTCTTGAACGCACACCATAAATGCATCACTTCCGGCGCAAAACGCGCAATGTCGCAACACTCCGCCATCTGTTTGATCAACACACTGGAGGAGAGCGTGCCGTACATCATAATATGCTTTTGCACTACAATCATCGTCGCGCCATCTCAGGCAATTACAGTAAGCCCACAAGCACTCGGAAGAAACACTCGAAGCACTTATACACTCAAAGGAACAATCGCAGAAGGTCTTGTTTTTGTTCCGTACGCAAAAAAAACCGCCCGGCACATGTCAGCCATCCGTCTTTTTTATACCTGTACTTGTTTTCTCAGCGAGACAGAGCGGGCGGTAAGTAATAGCCCCTCTCTCCTGGGCGTTTCAGCCCAGTGGCTCCCAACTCTCCGCGGCTGTTGTTTCCTTTGTGTGGATCGACCACTTTTCTTCTCTTCTCTCTCTTTTTTTTTTTTTTTTTCTTCACCCGTCCAAGGACAACCCCCGCTGCGCCGCACCGTTCACTCCCAGTTACCTTTGTGCTGACAGATGGCATTAGATGACTGAGTTTTCCACCCTCATGAAAAGTCCATTTCTCTTCATTTTCTCCAACTTCTGACACACCGGTTGCAGACACCGCTAAACGATTCAACGCGAAAAAATGCTATGTGTCTTTCTTTTTTTTTTTTTTCTTCCTCTTGCTCTCTCTTTCCTTGTAAACTGCCTTTGATTCTATGCTTTTACTTTTTTTTTTTTTCCCCATTATGTTTTTATCAAAGAACCTGCACTTTGTAGCAACTTTTCTCGCAGATCTTTATACTCAAGAATGTATATAAAGGACATTCTGGTACATGCTGGTGGTTCAGCAGACTAAAGCTCTATTTGCAAGTGACTATATTATTATTATTACTATAGTATGATGTAGGGACCTCATGGAATTTATATTAGTATTAATGCATTACTCACCAACCTCCGCATTTTATACACTGCATTCATACATGATAATGGAATCTGCTGAACTCACTCATGCCAGGGATGCAGTTGTATAACGTCAATATTTTACAATTCATCTCGAGCAAATCTTGAAGTTTGCGCTGAAAATACATTCACAACTTCCCTCTGTAGATTCCACTGCTGCCTCCATCTTTCATATTCAGAGGATGATAGAAATCAAGCCTCTAGAAGAAGAAGAAGATGAAAAATAAATTGTGCACCAAAAACAAAATTCAATTCCCACAGGATTAGTATTATCAGGCGACCTCTTGTTCAAGTAATTTACACTGGAATTTTGACTTTATAAACTACAGAAGCTACAAGTTACTGGATGCCCCCAGGTAATATTGGGGCTTAAGGCACATACCATGTACTTATATTGTGAGTTTGAATAATGATCTTTGTCACATGCCATCCCCCTTGCACTGTTTAATAAAATAAAAAAAAAAGCTATTAATAACAACAACAGTGATCATAATAATAATACATGAAATATTAATCATTATATAATTGAGATATGTAATACTATTTCTTCTTCTTCTTCTTCTTCTTCTTCTTATTGGTAGTAGTAGTAGTAGTAAGATTAGTAATAGTAGTAGTAGCATTAGCATTAGTATTAGTATTATTAGTGTTGTTGTTGTTGTCACTCCTTCCCGTACTATTACTTTTCACTTTGCTCATTCTTGTTGACCAGACACTGGATGTAAACAGCAACAGGAAATCTGATTTTTTTTTTTCCCAGGCTATATTCCACTGCTTTTATCTGTGTGTTTGTTTTCCCCTCATGTTGAAGCAACAATGAAAACATCAGATTTGGGCCCGCTCAGGTCTGAAAATCCGATTGCCCCGCTCCGCGCGAAATCCGGCCCGGAATCTCGTTTCCTGTCGAACAGAGAGCATCGTGATTAGGTTGGGATGTGAAGATCTGAAATGATTCGATTTTAGTGGGTAACTGCTTCACCCTGGCCCAGGACCATCCATTTCTAGGGAGGGGGAGAAAAAAAAAAAATAGATTTCATTGGCAAAAACTTGAAATCAGACTCATCTTTCTTAATCTGTTCCTGGCTTCTTGGAAACGTCCTGGCCTTTTGGAGGGAGTAATGAGCTCACTGGAGAGTTTGATGATCCATGTCCTCGCCCTTTGCTCCAAATACAAGATGTGCCCCGCTACAGCCCGCTCCTTTCTCAACGAGGATCCGCCTGATCATTTTCTACATGTGGGACCGCCGTGAGCAGCCTTATTTATATGTTAGCTGATTAAATCAAAGAAAATTTGATTTAAAAGGAGGCGGTGGGGAGAGATGTAGCATGAGGATGAACTTCAGAAAAGGAAGGGAATTCACTGCACAGTGCTTCATGTGGAATTTGAACTTGAAGATATGGCTTTCCCCCGTGCCTCATAGGATAGTTTGCCCTGCATTAAGTGAGGAATCACTGCCCTCCCATAGCAGAAAACAAGTCAGAGGAGTTTGCTGTGACTGTAATTTGTGTCAGTGGAGCAGCTTCAGGCAGATATCTAGGTTATCTACTTATGAGGAAAATCTCATTCACATAATCAAATGTGTAGGCTCCTGTAGGATGTAAGAAAAACTAGGATCTAAGAGAACGTCTCCTTCAATGCGGAATCAACCTTTAACAGAAATTCCATAGAAAGCATTGCAGGAACTGTGATGTTTTGTGGCAGTCGTGCACCTGACTGTAAATTATAACTCAGTAGACCAGTGAGTGAAAGAAGCACACAACACGCAATGGTCTATGTAAAGGTAATTGAAGACTTACATGAGTTGTTCCCTAATGACCCAGGAGCTTGAAAACACACACACACACACACACACTGCCCCGGCTATCATTGCTTTATCAGTCATGTTTGTGGAGAGGCAGGGTGCTGCTGCCATAGCTCATTAGCTGTGGTCAGTCTGTGTGTCTGTGTGTGTGTGTGTGTGTGTGTGTGTGTGTATATGTGGCTCGGGCATGACGCCTTGTCTGGGTGATTAATAGCAGTTTCTCCGCGGCACCGGGCTGTGATATGAGCTCCCTATTGTCGGACACATAACCTCAATTACCGCGCGGGAGATCAGATACGAGCAGAGATGGAACACATCGGGCGGCTTTGTTCGCGTCGGAAAAGGGCTTTATGAAGAGATCGAGGAGAGGTGTTTGATTACGGAGCCAAACGCCTTTTAAAGCGCCGATGGCTTTTGAGTATTGGGAAGAACCTCCAATTACCGATGTGGAAACGACACGGAATATTACGGACGCATGGTTAGCCGGGACTAAGGCTTTTCGTAGAACTCTGATAGACTGCTGTTGCTCTGGTGCTCCACCCAAAGATGAATTCTTTGAAAGAAAATTCAAATTTTTGGTCGCCTTTTCAGCCACCCTAGATGCCCAAACGAACGGTCTGGCAATGACTTATCTGAGAGACATGAATTTTAACGTTCCAGAAAGTACAGAAAGTGCGCAAGGGTGTTGCAAAATGGAGGATTTCTACAATTGTCTCACTGTAGTATTGAATGTTAAGTTCTGCCCGCCGGTCCCATGACAAACGCATGTTTTCGCAGCCGAGCTTTGTTCCAACGCACAGCGCTTTATTTAAAATGCTAGTCGAGATCCCAAGGTTTCCGAAGATACCATATATGTCATGCTGGATTACAGGGAAATGTGTATAAAAATGATGCACAAACATGTAATTGATGTAATGGTGCAGCCATAAAGAAATGGCGCCTTGGGTTTGAATATTTCACTCAATATAAGCAGCTATAGCTTCACTGAAGCATCGGAACGAGCAGATACAGAATATGGATGTGACATTGTCGTACAGTGTGGGGAAAAAAATCCAACTTTGAAGCTATGTAAGAGGAAATTTAAGGGGAAACTCAGGCTGCAAGGGATTAAAAACTATTTATTTTTGCACATTTTTTACTCTCACAGAATTTTTTGTAATCTTTATTTGAAAAGAAAAAAATGCGCTTCAATAAATGCCTCAAAGCTTCTTTGTAAAGCTTTTTAAATGGAGACAGTATTACAGCCACAATGCCCTCAGGCCTTAAAAGCACCTTTAAAATACTTTGTAGCCGCTTTAAAGTTCAGTCCAGTTGAAATAATAAAGGTTATAAACATTATGAAATCTTTGAATATCAGTCTGAATTGAAAACGCCTCACTAACCCATACTGAAATTTCAGACAGAAGCAAAGCTGTAGCAGCTGCAGTAAACGGACTGAGACCCTTGTCAGTCAGAATTAAATCTCTCTCTCTCTCTCTCTCTCTCTCTCTCTCTCTCTCTCTCTCTCTCTTTCTATCTCACTCCCTCTCTCTGTAGCTATCTCCTTTACTTTCTCTCTCAATTAAATCACCAGGACCTCTTACTGCAACCTCGCTGCCCTCCCCCACCGAGCCAGGTGTCAGCTCTTTACTAACCTCCAGCATACTGTTGTATGTGTATGTGTGTGTGTGTGTGTGTGTGTGAGTGTGTGTGTGTGTGTGTGAGTGTTATCATCCCGGCAACAGCCAGGTAAAAATAGGCGCCTTATTTATTCTATTAGAGCCTGTCATTTTAACAAAGAAGCAGCGAGAAAGTCTTGCTGCGGGGTGAGAGAGGGAGGTAGAGGAGGGAGAAAGTGGTGAGGAAGAGCAGGTGAGACAAGGGAGGAATTATTCTGAACGGGCCCGACCTCTGTGACCCCTCCGTGCACCGACACACACACACACACACACACACACCCACCCCAGATCACCACCACCTGCCTGGCTTCCACCCGGGCGTTACGCAACACTCACTGCTCATACAACAACATCTCTCTCTCTCTCTCTCTCTCTCTCTCCCTCCCTCCCTCCCCCCCAGCTGCTTCTCTATATCCGTTTTTCTCAAACTGGGCTCCGGAGACTCCCAGGGGTCCTTGATGGTGTTCCCAGCAAAATGAGGGATAGTTTAACTTCTCTATAATTAAAGTAATAATCCACAGCATTTTCATATAAATAAATGTCTGTTTTGCTGCCAGTAGATACAACACAAGAGTGATTCAACCTATATCCAGTTCATGAAAGTTTTTTTTTTTTTTTTTGCATTTACTGTTCTTAACCGGTGTCTGATAGCTCTTTCCTGGGAAAGTGATGTGTTTCAGGTTTGTTTGGAATAAACAGAAGAAGAAGAACTGGGTAGTTAGCATGAGCAGCGATAGCCACCATGACTGAACAGACAAAATCTGATCAAATGTGGGGTCCATGGCACCAGTGTGGGCTTATTTGGGGATCCATGACATGGAAACATATGAGAGCCCACGCTCTTTATCTTCCCCACCTCTCTCTCTCTCTTTCTCTCGCTCTCTAGCTTTTTTTCCCCCCATCTATCTGTTCGCTTCTCTCTCCTGCCAAACCTGGTTGTGTGAGACAGGTGAGGTCGGAGGTTAACAGCGAAGCATGAGCCGGTTGCCTGCTGCAGCCTTCAGGAAAAGAGCAGAGGGGATGGGAGGGGAGATGGGGAGAGGAGAGGGTAGAGGAGAAAAGAGGAGAGAGGAGAGGACGAGATTGGAGTCGATGGAGAGGGCAGATGGAAGAGGAGAGTGCAGACTAAGAGAGGAGGGAGGATGGAGAGGGGAGAGGGAATAGGCAAAGGAGAGGTGAGAAGAGGAGAGGGGATGATAGGAGAGGAGATGAGAGGTGCAGATTATGGAGAGCAGAGAACGGAGATGAGGAGGAGGAGGAGGAGGAGGTGAACGCTGGAGGAGGTGTGGGAGGAGGTGTGGGAGGCGGTGTCGTCTGCCTCTCCAAAGAGAAGGCAGGGTGATAAATGTCTTCTGCTTGTTCAGTTACCAGACAATTACAGACAGCCGCGGAGCAGATGTCCGCTAACTCGATAACGCCTTTTCTGCAAGTTTTTTTTTTTTTTTTTTTATAAATCTGTGCTTCCGTGTGTGAATCTGTTTCCTTGTTTATGCGCGCCTCTATTGTGTGCGTCAGTGTGTGTGTGTGTGCTTACACGAGCATTTGGAAATCTGTGTCTGTTTGTGTGTGTGTGTGTGTGAGAATTTGCAGCAGAAGGACAATATAGAGTCCCGTCTAACTCGTCGAGTCTAACGAAGTGGAACCACTCCAGCAGCTAAAGTCGAAGTCGGAGATGGGGGGAAACAGATTGTCCGGCTGTTCTGCCACAAAACTCGGTTGATAGCGAGCTTTGTCAGCATGACCGGAGACACACTGGAACAGCCAGGGTTTGGGAGTACGGGATTACAGTAGTCAGATTACCAATGGATTACCTAAGAATAAAGAAAGACGAATAAATATGGTACAGCCACTCATCAAAACTGTAATCAAATCGCAGGTACTTTCATTGATCATAGACCGGTCTCTTGTGTGTGTCTGTGATTTGTCATCGTTTCTCCAATGACAGTATAATGTAAATGCATTCAGTTATGTTCCTGAGGCTCACT
The DNA here is from genome assembly GCF_046629955.1 of Centroberyx affinis. Taxonomy (NCBI): domain Eukaryota; kingdom Metazoa; phylum Chordata; class Actinopteri; order Beryciformes; family Berycidae; genus Centroberyx; species Centroberyx affinis. The sequence continues at coordinate 21,861 of NW_027281556.1, read as the reverse complement.
ATCTTGATGTTATCTTTTTTACCGTCATCTTTGCAAAGATACCATACATGTAGCAAGTTTTACAACTCTTTATGTTAGCTGACAGCGACTACTATACACAAACATTATCCATTAGCTATCTCTGTTATTATCTTTTTAGCTGCTGTGTCTGAGATATTTACAAAGATAGAGCTACAGATGTTTAGCTTTGCAACTGTCAAGCTATGCGAGCTGATTGGCTAAACTACTTGCCATGTTGTATTTTATGGTAACTGTCATGGACGGCGGTCCTGTTTGGAAACATGACGTTTGATCAGTATCACATGTGTTTCTGTGTTTAGCAGTGAGCGTATTGTAGGACACACTGCAGGAGGGACTGGCCCATTATAATACACACATTTAACACATTGCACAAAACAGCTTCACTGCTTATTTCCTTGTGCGATTATATTGGATAGAGAACTTCGTTTACATATGTAATACATTTTTTTTGTTTAATTCATTTACAGATAACGTTTCATTTGTGGTTGTGCTGAGTTGGCAAGCAATGTGTCATATTTGGAAGCAGAGACAAGTAGGCCTAAAATTAAATGACAAGATCATTTTGCTGTCAGGCGAATACAATGACAAAATGAGGGAGAAAAAAAATAGTTACAATTAAGAATCACACTGTGTCCTATATTCTGACTTGCATGTTTTTTTTTATTACATTTTATCAAATCAGAGTGTCTTTGAGTCATTACGGTTCTATATAGACCCTCTATCATAAGTAAAGAACTCTTGAAGAACCCTCCTTTTTCTGTGTTTATGCGTTTAGGACAAATACAACCAAAATGACATCTACCTTATTGTAGTATTGTAGTATTTTATGTTTTCTCATTCTCAATGCAGCAAGGTGGTAGTGTACAGTATGCACATGCAAAATCCCGCCGTCTAATAAAGCAGAAGAACCATCAAATGAATACATCCGGAGTCAGACTTGCGGCAAATACATTTTCATTAGACTCTCCAGAAAATGTTTCATTCAGTCGGTGAAATCCGGACACTGCAGATATAATATGCGCAGGCACGTACTGTGGACAAGCATGGGTAGACAAGAGCACGTACGCTCACACTCACACACACACACACACACACACACACATCAAGGCGAGGAGAAGAAGGGCAGGCGGTGCTAAATCTCCAGTCTACCAGACAGCTGTGTGAGGCACATTTTCCTTGCTCAGCAAAACAGCCATTTCAGACAGTTTTATTTCATCAAAAGTGGAGCCCTAAAAGATATCATAGGGAATGAATAGTCTGTCTGAGTCAGCTTAGTGTGAGTGATAACTTGGGGCGTTTTTTAAGAGTTTTGAGGACGGGGATTGGGTCAGTAGGGAGTTCCATGCCTCCATAAATGCATTATTTTAAGGCCGAAAACAGGGGATCTGCAGGTCCTTAAAAACTCCCATAAAGTCTTAAAATGCATCATCTGAATTGAAGGCCTTAAAAGTATTTTAAGTAGAGTTTTTTTGACAGGTTTCTTTGCACTGCACGCCCACTCTTAGATTATTACAGAGCAGGGTTAATAGTACAGTATGCATCATATTTGCTTTACTAAACACCTGAAGTGGGGACACGAGTCACATGACTTGGACTCGAGTCAGACTCAAGTCACAGTTGAATTGCTTGAGACTTGACTTGATGCATGAAGAGAAGACTTGAGACTGGACTTGGGTTCTGGTGACTTGAGACTTGACTCTGACTTGTACTCTGATGACTTGAAAAGGTTTCTAAAGTCTTGACTTGAGATCTTGTGTTTGTGTAAATGACTTCGGTTGAAAGTGATGAGATTTGTTCCAGCAGACGACTGAATTTCAATTCTGTTTTCTGAATTTGTATGGAATGATTGAATTTATTGAAGTTGAAATCAAACTCATGATGCTCTTACCAAGTTTTTATTCTATTAAAACCATATTGCATTGAAAATTCATAGATATTTAGTTTTCTTTAAGATATTAAATTGATACATTGTTCTGACTTGACTTGGTGTTCTACATTTAGACTTTGAACTTTACATTAATGACATGAACTTGACTTGGATTTGATTTGGTAATCTATATTTAGACTTGGGTCTTGACTTGAGACTTGACATTAATAACATGGACTTGACTTGGTAATCTACATTTGCACTTGAGACTTAACATTAATGACATGACTTTGACTTGAGACTTGATATTAATGACATGGATTTGATTTGATACTTGACATTAATGACATGGACTTGACTTGGTAATCTACATTCAGACTTGGGACTTGACTTGTGTCCCTTCACCATTAATCTCCTGTTGTCCTGTTTCTTACTCTACCCATTTATAGTTTCCGAATCTTCATTAGCTCTGTTCAGTTTGCAATATACTGTTTCTGCTTTGTTTTTTATTTGGGATTTTCAATTGGCCTTACATTGAATGGTCTAATAAAGTCTTAAATTTGGCCTTCTGAAGCCTGCAGATACCTTGTAAAAGCACAGAGGCAGTCTTTTTAATCTCACCCGGCATGTCTCTTGTTGTTACGTTGTAATATTCACAAAAATGAATGAACATTACAGTACGAGAACGCCCACACACTCTTCCGCCCTTTGTTAAATTTGAGCGAATCTCACCCCCGACGTCCCTCCACCTTTTACCTCCCATCTGAAGCCCTCCGCTCGCCCAACCGCAGATGCGATTCATTACGCGTTGTGACCCCCCCCCCCCTCCCCCGTGTGTTATTCTGTATTTTTTAATCCTGGCCTCCATGATCTGTTTCAGTTTAGCCAGTCGAACATCCACTCCTCTCCGTGGAAATTTAATTCCACACCCGGCCAGGGGGAGACCAAGGTCGTTCCGAGGGATGAAATTTCAACATTTTATTCTCCTCGGTGGGAAGGGATACGTGCAGGAGTGGGGGGGGTGTGTGTGAGTGTGTGAGAGAGAGAGAGGGGTGGGGTGGGGGGGGTGTCTTCATCACCTCCCTCTTCTTATTCTTGGTTTTGTTCCTGCCAGAAGAGGTACTCTAAGGAGTGTGGCTTTTTCATCATTTTTTTCCCTTTTTTATTTTTTTTATTTTCTCATTTTTACTCCTTCCCTCTCAGTCCTGCCTGGGTGTAATTCTCCCTCTCTCTCTCTCTCTCTCTCTCTCTCCCTCTCTCTCTCCCTCGCATCTCCTTTGGCTCACTTAATTTGTGTGCTTAAGCTGCTGTCAGATAAGCAGATACGCAGGGAAAGCTTTTCCTTTTCAGACTTGGCCCGCGTTGGCCACTTGACTTTGTCTTTGGAAGCGTCATAATTTGTATGACGCATCCAAAAATATTCAAATCAGTTGTTGGCAAGTCATTTTTTTGTCATCAGAAGGTTTGGGGGGAATTGCATGTCCTCTTTAAAAAAAAAAAAAAAAAAAGAGCTCGTGTTTAGTTTCAAGAAATTGGTTTCCAAATAGTCTTGAATGTGAAAGAGAAAGAGATTTCCCATATTTTTTTGTTTGTTTGCCATATAAACCGTCAGTTAGGCTACTCATATGCTAATAAACCAATTTGCAACTGAAGTGTGGCTAGACTATAATTGGAATATGAATGATGTGATGTCAGTTGATGTATCAATTCATGGCTGTAGTCTGTTAAATCTAATCAGGTTATGTGGTTTACACATTGCCTCTAGCCTATTAAGGGGAATTCAGCTTCATAATTTAGGCTGTATGGACCTTTGATAAATGATGTATTACAGTGTATTAGTCCATGTGGGTGGACAATATCGGGTTAATTTGATTTGCACTAGGTTAACATCAACTTCATATGAGAGACACATTGCTGACATTGGCAATTCATGCATAAAGCTGAATCCCATGACAATATGCAGATCACACCTAATGATTTTTATTTATTTATTGCCATTGGTTTCTTTTTTCAGTGATATGCCCTTGGCTATCAATCACTGATTGAAAGAACACTGAGACTGTTATTACAATGAAGCAATCAGATTCACTTATTCATATTGTTTCAGACAAAAAATAAAGGTACACTAAGTAACTTTGCATGTTGACATCTCAAAATGGCAGCAAGAGATAAATGTCCCTTAACTTGTTTTAGAAACAATTTAAGTTAAGGGTTAAGGTTAATAATTAATAACATTAATAATGTTAAAGTTAGTCTCATCCCATTTGAGTCCATCTCCTGTTTCACTCGATCCGTGGAATATCAAGAATATATTGTGAATATAGAATATTCGTATAATCCATATGCAATTAGGCTGCACTACATTTCGTAACTATGTCTACGAATTTGATATGAAGGTAAAATACACACACACAACTTAAAAAACATAAACAAGTCTGTCCTTATTTGTATAGATTGAATAGGGGACTGAAGACCCCCCCCCCCCCAACACACTATCCAACTGCTGAACTGCCAATTTGCGAGAAACACTGTTCAACAAAGATAATTCTGAGGTCTGAATATTCACATTAAATGTTAAATATTAAATCCGTGCCTCTTTACTAAATCCTTGGACTTGCCTCAACTCTGAATTATAATCTCTCTCTCTCTCTCTCTCTCTCTCTCTCTCTCTCTCTCACTCTATTCAATTCAGTTCAATGGGCGCTTCATTGGCATGGCATATGGGATTCTATAGACCGCTAAAGCAGAAGGTTGCAAGATAATCAACATTCATCATAGTAAAGTTACAGCAGTGAACAGAACAAACAGCCCTAGACTGTACAGTGGACTTCAGTCAGAGATGATTCTGTATGGAAATAATATCTTTACTTTAATAATCCTTTTAGTTATAGTTATGCACATGTGTCACATGTTTCCCTGTATCTCTCTCTGTCTCTTTGTCCTGTCCTGTCTTGGAGGGAAATCGAAAGAGATGCTGAGGCTTGCAATTGTCCTTCGGGTGCCACCCCACCCCACCCCACACACACGCATACATCCCCCCCACACCCCCCCACCCCCCCACCAAACTTCGCCCCAGGATGATACGATGAGTTGACATCGATGAGCGAACAGGCCGTTTGTCCTTCACAACATACAACATGGCTGCTGATGCTCTGAGCTCCAAACTATTTATGACTCTTCTTCTTCCCTTTTTTAACGCTCTCTCTCTCTCTCTCTCTCTGTCTCTCTCAGTCAACCCTTAATCACATTTGTCTTGTTGTTGTGAATACATTTGCAGTAGAAAATCAATTCTTTCTTTAATAACCAAAGGGAAAAAAAACAGTTCAACTCAATGCCATTTTCTCTGTTTTAACGGTTGTATTACAATTAAAAACAGGTTATTCCAAGTTGAATGACAGTTAATTAAGATTTGCATTTTCTCCTAATAATTAAATTCACCAGTTGTTAATTTTGCCCTTGCTGTTTTTTTTTTTTTTTTAATAGTTTTGAAAAGTAAATGCGTCTGATGGCTTTTGATGAGAAACCCCAGACTTATCATAGAATTGGCATTTTCCATAAATAGCATTCATTTCACAGTGGATTTGTACACGCTTGGCAAACTGTTAAGAGTTTGTTGGACCCGGCGTTCTCTCCTTTTCATTAACTAGGGATTAGGCAAACTCTGTCTCTGTACTGTTAGGGGGGGGGGGGCTGCCTGCACGCTCGTCCATGTAAGATATAAAGTGTGTATGTGTGTGTGTGTGTTTTGAAGAAATGTTCTCAACTTACAGAGTCCTAGCTAGTGTGTGATTTAATGAGGACGTGTGACAGAAATATCTTTCCCATAGAGAGGCAGAAAGCAAGAGGCAGAGCGAGGGGAGCAAGAGGGAGAGAGCGAACGAGAGAGAGAGAGAGAGAGAGAGAGATATCAAGGACAGTTGGACGAAATATCTCTGAAGTCAGCTGGGACGTCTTAGTGGTAAATCCATCACCATCCCCAACGTCTTCACAAACGTCTAAAAGCAGTAGCTTTGCCAGCTTTGTAATCTGCTCCCCGACTTGAGTCCATTTTAATTTGCAATCAAGGCACATTACTGAGCTGTGCGTTTTTTGATGTTGCAAGTTTTGTAGTTTTGCATGGAGTGTGCGTGTGTGTGTGTGTGTGTGTTTTAGTTCTCATTATAAAGACAATCAAAACAAAAGCCGACCCCCCCCCCCCACTCCAAATACACAGAATCGCACACTCTTCTCATTTCAGCACATAAGGATTATTAAATTAAAGTTCACAAGTATTTGATACCCGTGTGTTTCCCGCGAACAGCGTATACGCCGAGTGACAAATTACTCAAGTGACTCCGACAAAGCAAGCAGGGCAGATAGCCCCGTAAACACCGCGTGCGACAAGAGTTTAGTTTCATTTTCATTTCAAACAGAAGATAAGTCCGCGGCGTGCCGTCGGAAAACAGCGCGGGAGATTGAATGTGTGCGAGGCGGACGGCAGCGGTTTCTGTTTGCACGCCGCACTCGGAAAAAACACGGAGCGTTTAGTTATGCCCTTGTCAGAGGCGAGATAAGACGACGTGAACGCAATAAAAAAATAAACAAAGGAGAAATTATAGGGCATTAAAAGCCCCGTTTTTGAAGTTTTCAGTGTCAGCGCCTGTCAGTTGTCACTCTCTTTCTTTTTTTAAAACGCTACCATAGCCTTAAAAATGAAACCTGACCTTCAACGTTTTCACAAGCTAAGCCAAACCCGGAGACACCAACCAAAGCAATGCAATAGATATGATTAGCTATGTGAATTTTCCTTCTTATCAGTGGAATACATTAACATGACACTGCCAAAAAAAAAATGGAAAGGCATTTTTCCCAGACTTTAAACCCGATATTGACTACCCAATATGTGTCAAGAGAATTGGCACCAAAATCCTCTGTGTCTCCGGTAGATAGGTATGTTAAGTAATCGTAAGCAACTAGCATTAGCCTAAAAGTGAGAAAATGAGAACTTGTAGCAGCTCTAAGGCTAGATGGTGAGCTAATTTTAATGATTTGGCTTGTTTAGAGGATTGGTAAATTAGATATAAAATCCAACAAAAACCATAAGCTACACTTTCAAAGGCAGAATATCTCTCTTCCTGCGAGACCTGACAGGTGTTATTAATGAGCGCAACTTGTTTTGTTAGCAAGTTAGCCAGACCGCTAAATTTGTAGTGTTGATCTGTAATGGACTAATGATGAAGATTGAGATTTTGTTTTCAGAAGATATGAATCTACAGACCATAGAACACAAAAACGATGCCAAATGTATTATTACTTTTAAGATTTATCTTCATAGTGTTAGCAGTGTTAGCATGCGCAGTGGACAGAGCTATCTACCGGAGACACAGAGATGATTTTGGTGCCGTTCCTCTCAACACATATTGGGTAAGGCGACCAATGGAACGAACTCCCAAAAAGTCAGTTAAGTCCTGTAAGACATGCTCCTCGTTCGGTGTAGAAAGGGGCATCGGTAGGCAAAGAGGTGGCTTGTCACTGGTTTGTATCCACTGGACTGAGTGGGAAAACCTTCCTGTCAAAATGCATTTGAACAAAATACTTAACCGGTGTGGCTGTTCAGCGGTGAACAAGGGAAGTCTGGTTGTAGAGGGAATCTCCTAGGTGTGATACTAATTGAGTATAGTGAGGCATTGTTGAAGTAAAAGCACAGGCTCTAAGTCAAATTAACCTAGGTCAATACAGAAAATACGGACACAAAAAGAAAAAAAAGATTAAAAAAAAAAGAAAAGAAAATGTAGTTTGTGTACCATTGCATGAACAAAATTTCTGTGGGCCAATCCATCAGCTCTCCCCCGGTCACACTTTAAATGTGTTCGAACATCATTTCACGGCCTTTTCAATCCATTTTGCATAATATAATTAGATTTTTTTTTGTGCAGCCTTTTTTTTCATAATCAGCACTCGGTGTGTTTTGTAGCTGAAAATATTGCCAAGTCAGGCCTCCATGGACCCCTCTGTCATACATCTAGTCTGGCTTAAGTCCCAATCTGTGATCATATTATATATTTCTTTTTAAAACCACATCCATGTGGAGGTAGTCACAGGCTTTTAAGTGTTTGACTTGTGCATGAAAAATGAGCTTTTTAGACACTTAATGAATAACAACTTTAAGTATAAATCTTTTTTACTGCCTACAATCTTTTTAGATTGTTTTACAGCAGTGTGTGCAGACATCACTGACATCAATACACTCATTGCAGCAGCTGAATAGATTAAAACTTGTGTTGAACTGACCGAATCACAACTTCTGCTTTGTTCCAACAGCCTTCCTAATGAAATTGAAAATGAAACCTTTTTGCCCACGTGTTAAGTAACTGTGGGACTGCAGATTGGGTCTTTAACTATTTTTAATTACAGCTCATATGGTGCAGGCTTCACGCTCCAGCAGGGTTATTGTTGCAAAAGATCGAGATGGTCACGGACGAAAAACTGCTGAAGCTAAAGAACGTAGCATAATGGATTAGTCACATGGAAATATGATGAGATAGTCGATTATGATGACATGTGTGTGTGTCTGTTTCCCTGTGTATGTGTATGTGTATGTGTGTGTGTGTGTGTGTGTGCGCGCGCATGCGGCTGCCACAAGCCACTCCAACCCACCTCGCTGCAACACTTTATCATCCATCAGTTTTAGCCCTTCACTCATGGGTCTCTCCCTCTCTCTTTCTCTCTCTCTCTCTCTCTCCTCTCTCTCTCTCTCCCCCTCTTTCTCTCTCACTCCAGGGGAAGAGAAAGAGCCAAATATCCGTGCACGCATCGCTTGGCATGCACACCTTTAAACCGAACCGTGACCCCCTTTGTAAAACATGACTCATTGCAGATCAGCAGAGATGGGGTAGTCCTTCATATGAAAAAAAAAAAAAAAAAAAAATCCCATTTACATAAACTCTTACCGTCTATTTTTGGCATACAGTAGGCTGCCGTGCCGTCCTTTTGTTTTTTTTGGCACTGCTGCGAGACAATAGTTTCCTGTTTCAACAAAATCAGAGACAATATCCCTCTACTCCTCCTGCATTATTGAATAAAAAGGAAGAATTAGCTTCCTACCCTGGGGGGGGGCTGTGCGTATGTGTGTGTGTATGTGTGTGTGTGTGCGTGTGTCGCAGGAAGGAAGGCGAACGGCTTCAAACTGACAACCTAGCTGACACCACATAGCTGGAGCATCCCTATATGCATCTGTGTGTGTCCAATTGTGTGATATTTCACAGCACACACACACACACACACACACACACACACACACAGACAGACAGTTTTCTCCCATCCCACGCTGTGTTGTGAGATAAGCTGAGGATGAGAGTGTCAGGTGTGCGCTTATGTACCAGATGGAAGCGAGGAGGCAGCGGTTCATGTTCAAACAGACACAGCCTACAAATATATTCAAATGTATTCCCGGATTTAAATATAAGTTTCACCATCATTATTATTTGGTGTGGGGACATTTAAAGCATCCAACGGAAGCTATATGAAGTTGCGGAGCATATGGCCTACAGAGAGTCCAAAGTTAGCATGGATCTCCCCACCGGGAAACTTCTCTTTTCTCTTGCACCCCTCCACAGGGAGGTCAGAGGTTCAGCTACAGAACAGAACCCCTGGAGCTGGTAGGGCTTCAGTGTCTTGCCTAAAGAAACTCACAAATAGGCTGATTGACTGTCACTTTAACCACTAGACCACCTGCCATTCCCTCTTTAGGCCTGACAGCACTACAAAGATATCAAACCTTAACATTTTACAGTGTTTTGACAGATTAATAGAGTAGACAAAGCTTTATAGACATAAACCTGAGTGTGTGCTCCATTGAACCAGTCACCAGGCCCAATGTGCTACAGCTCAGTGTGTTGCAAGAATTGTGAAAGAGTGTTTTGCTGTTGTTGTTGCTGTTGCATTCAATCTGTCTGGTGTCGAGACCATATGACTGGCACGGCTTGACTTGTTAGACGTGTTTCTTTGTGTCCCTGTGAGATTCGTGAAAGAGCGATGCAATGAGAAATTACTCGAATTCGTTAAGCGACGTAAGAAGATGATACAGGCAAAAAAAAAAAAAAAAAAAAATCAGGCCTATACTAGCACCAAAAACTGTGCTCCAAAAAAACCGCGCCAAATCGTTTCTCTCCACCCTCGCTGTAAACAGGCCGCGCGGGGGGGGGGGGGGCGGATTCAGCCGGCACACGGAGGGCGAAACATCGTGATTAGCATATCTTTAGCGAACTCAAGGTCCTACACTGGGGGCTTGTTTTCTAGGTAACGCGTGTACATAATTCTGTTAGTTCATCTTTACCACTGATAAGCGAGAGGAAAAAAAAAAAAAAAGCAACAATGATCCCAGTGGGTTCCTGCGAGCGCGGCGATAAAAATCTCTTTGACTACAGTTACATTTCATCACTCGCTTCTTTTTGTTGCCGCAGCTTTGGCTCGCCCCCCCCCGCCGCTTCGGCTCCCGATACAGTAACTCCCAACCCCATGTTCCCTCTTCATCAAAGCGAGGCGCGCGTCACTAACCGAGGGCCCCGGATTCCATTTCGCAGGGGGGGGGGGTTAAGTGTGTGTGATTAGGATACGGAGCGCTTACTTTTCCACGGGCCTTTCAATTAAAACCACCACGTCAAAACGAATCCTTACCATCGGCATTGTACCGGGGAAAAGAGAGAGAGGTAAATGAACTTTCCCTTCATTCAATTCAGACATGTAAATTGAGGCGGCAATTAATTTGTTGATGACAGCGCTTTCGTCCTCAATTATTTCTTATTAGGCTGAGATGTGTCAACCTTTTCATGCCAGAAGTTGCTCAATATCTGGATTTTAAAGGAAATCCACTTCCCGGATTGATTTTGACTTGAACACGGCAACTCCCACCGTCACCCCCCCCCCCCTCTCACATACACACACACACACACACACACACACACACACAGCAACGACCATGTATCCCCCCCTCTCCTCTGGTGGTTAGTGGTGCCATGCTACTAAATTGCCCCCTACAGGCCAAAAACGACCACAGCACTCTGTTATGTTTTTTTTTTTTTGGTGAAGGAGAGAGCGTGGGACTCCTGCAGTTTGTCTGGATATACTGTAATAGAGCCTTGTGGGATGGAGGGAGGGAGGGGGAGGAAAAGCCAAACCCGTTTCAATTGAATCATGAATATGAAATATGACACCAGACCGAGACCCACCCGCCACACCACCCTCCCTCCCCCCTTTTGTTTGCTAACTGAGCTGTATCAGTCCTTCTAGTTTATTCTCGCGTCTAATTATCCCTCCAGACGGCAAGAAGAGCGGGAGACTCTCCATTCTATTCTTTTGTTTAATTATGTCGGAGGATGAGGGGAAGAGAGGAGGAGGAGGAGGAGGAGGAGAAGGAGGGCAGACACTCTAGTCTAAAGAACAGTGCTTCTGGCTTCTCGGGGGGGGGGGTTTCCACTCAGTATGCATAAGACGCGCCCCGGTCTGAATCCGGCATAGGCGGGAATTTTTTGGACATCCTCTTATTGGACAACGGATATCGTCGGGACGTCCTGCGGAAACCTTGTACCCCTCCTCCTCTCCGTCTAATCTCTCTCCCCCCCCCTCCCTCCAGAACCTCCGCCAGCTCCCAGTCGGGGGGGATAGAGCAGAGGGTAAACGCACCCAAACTCAATTCCCACACCTTTTTATTCGTGAAATAGTGTTTACCCACCTTCTTTTTTTTGTTTTTTTAGATAGGCATACATCTTTCTGACAGGAAGTCACAGTATGCATCATTGCACGTCGTCCCAAACTGAAACAAATCATATGAGAATAGGGTCTTTTGATGGGGGACTAAATTTATACTTTTCTGAGAATTGAATTGATTTTTGTTGTTGTTGTTGGTTTTTATTTCTATCGGTGGCTGCGATGCTTTATGGCGGCCATAGTTTACCTGGGTGTTCTTAATAACCGCTACATCACCGCGCCTGACTCCAACCTATTACTCATCACCTATAAAGTCATCCACCCCCCCACCCACTTCTTCCTTTATGAACTCCAGCACTAATAACACCCCCACCCCCGCTGCACAGTCTCACATCATCCAGTGCAGACCTTCTAACCGACTTCAGCACCGAGAGGTTTCTCCAGAATAGTGCTAATGATACTACTACCGCTAATTATTAAAAAAAACTGTAGGATTTCTTAACGGTTGACGCCAGTGTAAGCAGTTAGAGTAAACAAACAAACAAACAAACAAACAAACAGCGAAATTGGAGCTACGGCGTCGTTTCAGCGGGACATCAATCATATATCATTTTACACGCCCCGGGACACGTTTAGAGCTCGAATCTCGGGGGAGCTAAGAACGCGTTCTTCAGCTTTCTTTTTTTTTTTTTTTCCTTCTTCTATCTTCTTCATTTTCTGCTTTCACACACACAAAAAAAGCGTATGTGTCAGTGGATTGGCACAGATGTATCCCATTATGCGACGGGGAGGTAAGGGGGTTGGGTGGGTTAATGGACTCAGATCTGCTGTGTAGGTTATTCTACAGATACGTGTGGAAATCTCAAACACACAATTAGATGTGAAGTCAATAATTATGAGCGGAAGGGTGGCCTAGTGGTTACAGAGGCCATCCTCTGACAGCGGGGGGTCAAGGGGTCAATACCTGCAACAGCCAGCGCACATCCATTTCCAAAATGGCTCTGGGAAAGACACTTATCTGCTAAGAGGGCCGTAAATAGCTGATCCTGCACTCTGACCTCTCCGGCGTCTCTGAGGGCCACGTGAGGAAAATAACTTCCTAATTACACCGTGAGTTATATGGTAATCACCAGGCCCGACCGGTCCCAAGATATCGGCGCAGTTCACTTGCATCATGAATCCGAACGCGGCCCGTTCAGAACCTCGGAGGAAGTCTTGACCCCATGCTGTGCGGCAAGAAGCGTCGGGTTGGAGATCTGGGATGTGATGCAACGGTTTCCTCACTGAGCAAATATAACACAGGCAGATGTGTTTTGTTGTTGAAATCCACCTTGAACGTCTCGGAAACGGGAAAAGTCTTCGCCACTGCGCAGGCCACTGTTCTCCAAAGTCATGTAGTGATCCAGCGCTGCGAGACCAGATTCAAAATAAGAGTCATACGCAAGTTAAACAAATCCCCCAAAAAACAAATGAATGGCCTATAGTAGGATTTACCTGTTTGGTCCACATGTCGCTCTTATTTTGAAATTTGGTCTGTGCATGCTAAATGCTAGTCGGCATACAATACAGGTGGACTTCAACATAGCGTTTTCCATTTCTGAGACATTCAAAGGGGATTTTAACAACAAGATCAAACTTTTGAGTGTCTACTTTTCACATATATCTTTTTTGTGCTCAATGATGGAAGCTATAGCATCAGTACTTGTCTTCGACCAGGATGTGGTCAAGATTTCCTGAGAGATTTTGAATAGGTCGCATTTGGACTCGAGATGTAAGTAAGTGCAAATGAATTGCAGCAGCATCTTGAGGCCGCTTTGGCTACGTAATTAGGTGATCCAGAATGTTGAAAACATAATAAACTCATCAACATGAAGATATATATTCTACAAATGTGCTCTGTGGAATCTTCTCTATCTCCCTTGATAGAAACATACTATTTTGAATTCAGGATGATGTAATCGCATGAATTGCGAAAGCTTCTCAATACAACGAAAATTTATTTATTTTACGTTTTCTAGAATCATGTTCTGTAGGACTTCCTCTGTATCCGACCGTACGACAATCTCAAATGTGTTCTGCCTTAGCCAAGGTGTCTATCAGCATGCTCCCAATCTCCTTTAGATAAGAGTCCCCCTACTGAATTCTAACAAGCTGTCTGGCCTTGGACAGAATATTCAAACTTTGAGCAGAGATGGCAGCTGAGATGTGTGTGTGTGTGTGTCTGTGTGTGTGTGTGTGTTTTGATCACAAGTTTGTCATTGACTCAAACTTGTAGGGTGGTACTTACACTCCCACTCTCTGTGCGAGTGATCAGCATAATCAAAGAGAGAGAAGGCGTGCAGGAAAGCAGATTCGGATGTTGTGATCTGCCAAAATGTATGGGATGCTGCAGCAGAGAGCTGTATCCGGTCCTGATCAGTTTTTACCAAAGAGTCTTGTTTTACCAAAGGAGCCTGGAGTCTGCTTTGATATAACCAGAGAGATTCGTTAATATGGAAGTTGATTTTGTTCGGAATCGAGCAGCGGTGCGCCATGTTTGCATGCATGCTGGCCTTCAGATTAGACGTGAGAAACAGCTGTCAGCTGTGACAAATAGGACTGTGGTTTTACCTTGATGAAAGAAACACCTGCCTTGATTAAATCAAACTTGTCAACTTGATTGTGTCTGTCCTTGTAAAAAATGTGCATTCATCAAAGGTTTTTACACATTGATTTCTGTACTCCACTGGAACAGCATCGCGCATTTGGTTTTCTATCTGCTTTTAAAGAAGCAGGTCATTCTAGATACTGTTGTTTTTTCCTTTATTAAGTAACTCAGATGGCTGTATGGGCTACAGAGTAGTTGGGACATGAAAGATGGGATTAGATTTAGATTAGATTAGATTAGATTAGATTAGATTAGATTAGATTAGATTAGATTAGATTAGGTTAGATCAGATCAGATTTGATTTGATTCAGTTAGATTATCCTAGAGTTTCATAATTCTAGGAAAATCAGGCAGCAAGAAGTATTATTTCATCAAAAGAAGAAAAAAGATATGAGTAAGAATATAGCTTTAAGTTTGGATTCCAGTATTAACAGGATGTGCAAAACTGCAGCAGTAATGCCTAGCAGCAGGACTCACTGACACATGAGACAATGTGAGATTTGAGTGTTATGAAAAGGTGGGACATTCTATAAAATGGTCTAAAAATAATATGAATAAATAATATATATGTAATCTATAGCGGTGAAGGGAATATAAGAGTAGGAGAAAGGGCAAACCTGTGGCGGATCACGGCATATACTGCACATGTATACGCATTGTGTGCAAAAACGTGCTCATATGTCCATCGGCGGATTCTACAGGAGGCCGTACATATGTACAGAAGTGTCTAGGCGGTGTAGACGTGTGTTGAGATGTATTCACTTCAGCACGCCTGCTTCCAGAGGCCCGGGTCCTTATCACTACACTGATATGTTTGACAGTAGAGCTGCGGCTGTTTGGTATTTCCGAGGGCCTCCGTGCAACATCAACAACCGCGGCATACATATTTCATGGCTTTCTTGACTTACCCCATCAAACCTCTCCTTGTCCGCATAATTGGAGATGCTCGGAGACACTCGGAGGCTAACTAGAGTGAAGGGAATCGTCCGAAGCGGCGCGGGGCTGACTCTTCGTCCTCTCTGTCAGCTCCCGAGCACTCGCGGCCGGTGTTGTGACATGACACGCGGACGTACTCGTGTATCCGGGGGGGGCGGCGATAGCGGTGTGCTAATGTGATGCGGCGGCACGCTGGACGGGGGTGCTGGATTTGATAAACGTTCGCCCGAACGCGTTCCGCGAGCTGAGGTTCCCATTTCGCCGTCACCTCCGGAGGGATCGCGCACGCACGTCGGAACGGTTCAAAGAAGAGGGACCGGAAGAGGCGGCGGTCAGTCTGGCTCGTGACTAGTGGGCTGCGAAAACCTTCAGAGTCCACCTTAATCTGATTTACCCAACTGGAACTATTTCACTTAATGAGGCCAACAAAGACAGACACATAAATCAACGATGGAAACAGAAGTGCCTTAGCAAAGCACCTCATTGACCGTTGTTCTTTGACAATGCTTGACGGTGTTTCTTGTTTGCCATGCTCATCATAGGAGTACTGACTTTTTAGATATTAAATTTGGTATTAGGGATACATCGATAAATCAAACTCAGTATAAGTATAGGCCGATATCAGCTTCAAAAAGCAAGAGCAGAATCGGATGGATTTTATTTTTTACTGCCACAATTTGGCCAATTATGGAGTTGGAATTTGGAAATGTTGGTATTACTTGGTACTTCTGGTACTTCTGCTACTGATACTGATATCGAAGTCAAAATTCTGGTATCTTTCCCTCTCCTCCATACCTTCCTTTATTCATTTGTTCTATACGTCTTTCCTTCCCTCTTCCCTTCCCCCTTCCTTCGCTTCCTCCCTCCTTCCCTCCTTCATATCTCTATACATCGCATATATCCCGATCAACTCTACACCTTTGGAAGACCACTTGAATTTGCATGTTTTTTTTCTTTAAACCAGTCATAACTCTTCACAGCTGCCCTGTCCTCTGTGTCCTTTCCAAGCGTTCATGGTCAGTATGTTAATACACCTGTAGTATATGCCATCATATATATATGTGGGTGAAGGCTGCAGCTTTATAATATGAGGTTATGAACTCACAGCATGTCATGGCGGTTGGATACAGTGCATCCCTGCTCTTTATTTTTTATTCATGACGTTATTTATTTATTTATTTAGGCTGTCAAATCGCATATTGCATCCCTGACTCCGTGACCTCTGCACTTTTCCCAGGCACTCATGGTCAAGATTGAAGAATAGGACATTGTATATACGTAGGCGAGTGTGTTGCTCACTGTGTCGGCTAGCGGTTCATATAAATATGAGATGATAGGGTGGGGGTGTGTAATATCAGGAGAACTCACTGTACATAGATAGCGGTAACATGTATGTACGTCAATGTTGGCCTTTAGTCCTTTGTATGAAGCTCTGCAGCCCAATAGGTCATCTATAGTGGTTTATTATACATGTAGAGTGGAAAGATGGAAGCAAAAGGTTATCCAGGCCAATTTTTTCTTACTGTTGCTTCAGCTGGTACGCAAAGTGCAGGACATGATCTGGAATATGCATTGATTTTTATCACACAAGCTGAAAGGTCACGTTGTCCAGCTCAAATATAGGTGTAAGAAGTAGTAGTAGTATACTGTGATCAAATAAGGAATAAGTGATGAGATTCAGTCTACAGTCAAACATTCCATAGTCAGCCCCCTCAAACCCGGCAACGGCCTTTAAAAACCCGCCATCCTCCTTTTTAACGTCTCGAAACCTTAGCCGGGGGTTTTACTCGCCGCTCAAAGCGAGTCGTCTCCGGTTATCACGACTAAAACGAAACTTTCCGAAGAGCGCCTGTACCTAGGCTAGAGCGGTAGTCTTTTTTTTTTTTTTTTTCTTCTGTTCTTCTTCATGACAAAATCCTTCGCTGCAAGCCGGGCAAAGTCAAGTCACAAAGCGAGAGACAAATCCACGGTCTTTGAGGCGCGTTTGAAGATCCGGTACAGCGATTTCAGTTCAGGTCAGGAAAAAGTTTGATATGGATTCACGACAAAATGAGCAGCGTTTTATTCACTTTGTGATGGTTAGACGGTGCAGAGCTTGTAGCACCGAGTGAGAGCCGAACCCTCCCTATAACTTTGCATCCACTGCATGCCAATAGTTCTATTTTTGAGGTACAAATATCCAGTGTTGGAACTTTGGCACCCGGCAACAACGGAGGATTTTGGCTGGCTATTGTCTGACAGGCTGGGACACCTGATTAACTATGTATAACCAATCAGAGCATTCAAACTGGGTGCAGGTGACATGATTTAGACCAGGAAGTAGATTGGAATTCAAAATCAGTTTGATTCTGTTTGTTCAAAGGGTGTTAGTCAAATGTCCACAATACTGACAGTTATAATAAGAATATATGTAAAACTAAGATTTGGGTAGGCTTAATTGGGTCACTTACCCTACATTATATTGTTTTATTGCATTGTATTTGTACATAATAGTACTATATAGTATATATATTATATATGTATATAGTTTTTATTATTTTATTTTATGAATTATTTAATTGTTAGTTTCATGAATTGTTAGTTTTATGAGTTTTTTATGTAATTCAGGTCTCTCTTCAAATGAGATCTTTTACCTGAATAAATAATGGTTGAATGAAAGAATGAATAATAATTTGGGTAACTTTACATTAACAGGTCCTTTGCTAGATAATACCATGAAATTGAGAAATGCGATTCTAATTGCATTGGAGCTTTAATATTGCAATTTATGGAAAAACGTCAAGGTTCTAACAAGCGTGACATCAGCGACCGGGCTCTACACGACGTGAGGCACATATCACATCTCATCCAAACACAAGATAACACACGGAACCTCTACTCCAGCTTGAATTATCAGCTATCCGTCCATGAAACACGGAGACCTCCACCTCGCGTTCTTCTGCAGCGTCTCGCCTATTAACCCGCCGTGATTAATTGCTTTCTCTCGCCACTTTGCCAGCTTCTGATTGGAATCACAGCTACAGAGCCGCAGATTGGACAAACGTTGGGTCGAGCCGAGGCGCGAATGTTAATGAGCGGGAGCGTCCGCTGGCCCGTCTACAGTAGCTACCTACCCGCCGTCCTGATGAGGGGAATGAAAATGAGATCATGGAGGGGAAAAAGCAGCGTAGTCAAATTGAAGAGGATATCGCCCAAGCAGCAAGACTGTGGTTTTGTAATCATGTGCTTGAATATGGATTGCATGGTTGTACAGTGCATGGAAATTGGATTATGGTTAATTCAGTGACAGAGAGCAGACTTTTATGAGTATTTTTTTTTTTTTTTTTTTTTTGCCAAAATGGAATGAACCCCCCCCCCCCTCCATGCCTCCCTCTCCCTCTTCCCTCTCTCTTCCTCTTTTCTTTGCTCCTCTCTTTCTCCTTCCAACTTTCTATTGCTTTCTCTCCAATGTATCTCTCTCTCTTTCTCATTCCCTCTTCCATTCTTTCTGCCTCTGTCTCATTTTCCCTTCACTTTCACATCCCTGGCATCCTCTTCCTCTCTGAATATTTATCTTGGCAGCTCTTTGAGATCCACAAAAGATGTCTCCCTCTTCTCCTACATTTTTTTTTTTTTTTTTTTTTTCTGTTAAGATACACAAGGCTGAGATCGTATCTTGGGATTCCGGACTCCGACTCTCTTGTTAACCTTCATTTTTGCCTTCTCTTCATGCCTGGCACAGTATGATTCTCAAGCTATGTGCATTGTGATTTAATTTGCATGAATAAACAGAGTATGGAGCCGGCTGGTAATGACCTAAGAAAAGGCTGTAGGCTACACAGTCTGGGATAAGTTATGCGGGAAGTCACGGGGTGTGCGATGTTGAATAATTACGCCGAATTATCAGGTATGTAAATGTGTGGGGGGGGGATTAATATTTAATGTATCACCATATGATACATGAAATAAGGCTAATGAATGTAAGCACGGACTCGTACGGCTCCTGGCAAGGTCGGGTCACGCAAATAGCGTTCTGATCCACTGCATCGCGCATAATTTGCTCCTTTTGAACACGGCCGACTCGGAATACAAAGGTGCCACAGACGCCCTGATCCCTGTGCCTGAGAATAAATATGAATCCGTCACTTGTGACTCCCTCCGGGGCCTTGCAGTCCTCCCTGCATACGTTTCCTTCATCCCGCTCAGCAACGCCCGAAAGCCTTAAAGGAATACCTTGACATTCGGGCATTCTCGCTCCAAGCAAACTAGCGGTACCCAGTGGAAAAACCCAGTGAGGAATGCTAATGATTTAAAAAAAAAAAAAAAAAAAAAACGTATTCTACCTGCCAATTGTACAACTTTTTTCCCCAATAATGTGACAGGCACATGGTAAAAAATACCAAACCTGAAAATACCACACCTGAATTCAAAAGTTCAAGGTATTCCCTTTAGGAATTGTGCTGTTTTTTTTGGACAAGAATATCAGGAATCTATTGCGCATTCTTGATTTTTTTTTTTTTTTTTTCTATGCAGGAATATATGTAAATTCCACCAAGATCCAGTCATTCTTTCGTCCTTTCCTACTTTTCCTCCCTCATCTCTACAGCTTTCCTTACTGTATTTTCAAAATGTGACATGGGGAATCAAACTTGTCCATTGAACCATTGTCACATTATGGGCAAAAAACTTTTCTACATCATCACTTGGGTTGCTTGAGAAATGGCTTGTTAGCATCATTACCGTCCCAAACGGAAACCAACGGGCGCCACTTAGCTGCAAGCTAACATGAAACCTTCCATAGATCAGGCCATTAAATTCCTTAGTTAATCCCATGATGCTCATTTCCTCAAATTCCCTCCCCATCCATCCATCCTTCCCTCCAACCTTCTTCACTCCCCCCCCCCCATCTCCATACATTTGCATATCCCACTCAACTTGACCCTAGAGCCATAAGAATCGGTTTGGACCGCGGAGCTCCCATAGAGCTCTTTCCTCTCCGCGCACACAACCCGGTTCCCCTCTAAGGCCTTTACGCCTCATCTCCCCCCCGCATCTCTTCTCCTTCTCTCTTTGCTTCCCCTCGCTCCCTCTCTCTTCCTCCTCTCCCCCCGTCCACATTTGCATACCCCAGGTGTCTTATAGCTCACTCCCCATATGTCCACTTTTTTTTTTTTTTTTTTTCCTACCGCGCAGCATAATCTCAAACCATCGCGCCCTCGAGGAAACTCCCATCCCTCCTTCCTTCCTTCCCTCCTTCCTTCCTTCTGCGGTTCCTTCCTTTCATCCCCTGTTGTCTTCTTTTAACCTCCTTCTTGTCCTCTCTTTCCCCCGCCCTATGTCCCTCCCCCCCTCTCCGTGTCTGAATTCCATCTCCCGCTCTCATGCTTCCTTCCTTCCTCTCCCTTCCCTTCTTCTTTCCCTTCTTCTTTCCATTCTCCATACGCCGCTGTATCCCACGTGGCAACATCTCCTGGTCTTTGGAGCCTGCTTGGGATGATCAAACGTCCGCGAGAGTCTTACAGGCTGCCCCACAGCGGGAAGAAACACCATCGATTCACCCCGAGGGCATACACCTCTATCCCCTCGCCTCCCTTCCTCTCCTCTGTCCTCCTTTTCCCCTCCTTTCCGAGCTCCCTTCCACCGCTCCCTGTACTCCCACCTCCTCCTGTTTGCGCTTAGATCTGTATGCAGTGGGTGTGAGAGAGAGAGAGAGAGAGAGAGAGAGAGAGTGTGTGAGAAAGGTAGATGGTGTGTGCGTGTGTGTGTGTTTGACTTCACTTATGTGTGCATGCAAGTTCACACTGCACCGCCAAGGAAGGACTGAGACGGGGCTTGATCTCCTCGGACTACAGGAACAGATGAGGGGAGAGGAGAGGAAAGGAAAGGAAAGGATGGGAGAGGAGAAAAGAGAAAATGAGAGGAGAGGAGGAAAGAGGAGATAAAAAAAGAGGAGAGGAGCAAAGAGGAGGCGAGGAGAGGAGAAAAGAGGAGAGGGATGGAGAGGAGAGTCGTGGAGACGAGGGAAGGAGAGGAGAAAGGAGGAGAGGATGAAGGGGGGAGAGGAGGAAAGACGAGTAAAGCGGAGAGGTGAAAAAAGAGGAGAGTGGTAGAGAGGAGGCAGGAGAAAGGAGGAGCAAAGAGGAGAGAAGGCACGGGGAGAGGAGAGAAAACGAGAGGATGGGAGAGGAGAAAAGAAGAGGGGGAAGGAGGTGAATGGGAGATGAAAAAAGAGGAGAGGAGCAAGGAGGAGGAGAGGAGACAAGAGGAGAGTGATGGAGAGGAAATTAGTGAAGACGAGGGAAGGAGAGGATGGAGGGGGAGAGGAGGAAAGACGAGCAAAGCGGGGAGGAGAGGGAAAGGAGAATATCAGAGAGGAGGGGAGGAACTAGGAGAAGAGAAAAAAGGAGAGGATGGGAAGGAGGAGAGGAGGACGGAATCGTGGAGAGGATATGAGTGAAGAGGAGGAGAAGGAGGAGGAGGAGAGGAGTTTAGAGGGAGGGGAGCGCTGGCTCTGAAACCATAAGTAGGCCAGAGGAAATTTCAGAGAAATTGATTAGCATTCAAACAGACACAGCAGGCTGGAGGGGGGAGGGGGGGGGTGAATGAATATTTATCAGGAAATGTCTTCCAATGGCTGGCACATAGACACACCCAAAGGCTCCGGAAAGAGACAGAGAGAGAGACATCCACTCAGACAGAGAGAGAGAGAGAGAGAGAGAAAAAGACA